>NC_082714.1:54671484-54957561 GCF_030144855.1 Hypanus sabinus | reverse complement strand
TTATGGTGTAGGATGTGTTTTTGTAGGAGGTGATGGTGTAGGGGGTGATGGTGAAGGAGGTGATAATGAAGGAGGTGGTGGTGAAGGAGGTGATGGTGTAGGAGGTGATGGTGTAGGAAGTGATAGTGTAGGAGGTGATGGTGTACCAAGTGATAGTGTAGGAAGTGATAGTGTAGGAAATGCTGATGTAGGAGGTGACAGTGCAGGAGGTGGTGGTGAAGGTGGTGTTGGTGCAGGAGGTGGTGTAAGAGGTGATGGTGTAGGAAGTGATAGTGTGGGAAGTGATGGTGTAGGAATTGATAGTGTAGGATGTGATAGTGTAGGCGGTGGTGGTGTAAGAGGTGATGATGCAGGAGGTGATGGTGTAGGAGGTGATGATGTAGGAGGTGATGGTGTAGGAGGTGGTGGTGTAGGAAGTGGTGTTGCAGGAAGTGGTAGTGTAGGAGGTGATGGTGTAGGAGGTGGTGGTACAGGAGGTGATGGTGAAGGAGGTGATGGTGTAAAAGGTGTTGGTGTAGGAGGTGGTGGTGTAAGAGGTGATGGTGAAGTAGGTGATGGTGTAGGAGGTGGTGGTACAGGAGGTGATGGTGAAGGAGGTGATGGTGTAGGAGGCTGTTGGTGTAGGAAGTGATGGTTGTAGGAAGTGATGGTGTAGGAGATGATGGTGTAAGCGGTGATGGTGAAGTAGGAAATGGTGTAGCAGGTGGTGGTGCAGGAGATGGTGGTGTAAGAGATGATTGCGTAGGAGGTGGTGGTGTAAGAGGTGATGGTGTAGGAGGTGATGATGTAGGAGGTGATGGTGTAGGAGGTGGTGGTGTAGGAAGTGGTGTTGCAGGAAGTGGTAGTGTGGGAGGTTATGGTGTAGGATGTGTTGTTGTAGGATGTGATAGTGTAGGCGGTGGTGGTGTAGGAGGTGATGATGTAGGAGGTGATGGTGTAGGAGGTGATGATGTAGGATGTGATGGTGTAGGAGGTGGTGGTGTAGGAGGTGATGGTGTAGGAGGTGGTGGTACAGGAGGTGATGGTGAAGGAGGTGATGGTGTAGGAGGTGTTGATGTAGGAGGTGTTGGTGTAGGAAGTGATGGTGTAGGAAGTGATGGTGTAGGAGGTGATGGTGTAAGAGGTGATGGTGAAGTAGGTGATGGTGTAGGAGGTGGTGGTACAGGAGGTGATGTTGAAGGAAGTGATGGTGTAGGAGGTGTTGGTGTAGGAAGTGATGGTGTAGGAGGTGATGGTGTAAGCGGTGATGGTGAAGTAGGTTATGGTGTAGCAAGTGGTGGTGCAGGAGATGTTGGTGTAAGAGATGATTGCGTAGGAGGTGGTGGTGTAAGAGTTGATGGTTTTGGTGGTGATGGTGAAAGAGGTGGTGCTGAAGGTGATGGTGTAGGAAGTGGTGTTGCAGGAAGTGGTGGTGTAGGAGGTGATGGTGTAGGTGGTGGTGGTGTAGGAGGTGATGGCGTAGGAGGTGATGGTGTAGGAGGTGATGGTGTAGGAGGTTATGGTGTAGGAGATGGTGGAGTAGGATTTGATGGTTTAGGATGTGAAGGTGTAGGAAGAGGTGGAGTAGGAGGTCATGGTGTAGGATTTGATGGTTTATGAGGTGATGGTGTAGGAGGAGATGATGTAGGAGGTGACGGTGCAGGAGGTGCTGGTAAAGGTGGTGTTGGTGCATGAGGTGGTGTAAGAAGTGATGGTGTAGGAAGTGATAGTGTAGGATGTGATAGTGTAGGAGGTGGTGGTGTAGGAGGTGATGGTGCAGGAGGTGATGGTGTAAGAGGTTATGGTGTAGGATGTGTTGTGGTAGGAGGTGATGGTGTAGGGGGTGATGGTGAAGGAGGTGATAATGAAGGAGGTGGTGGTGAAGGAGGTGATGGTGTAGGAGGTGATGGTGTAGGAAGTGATTGTGTAGGAGGTTATGGTGTAGGATGTGTTGTTGTAGGAGGTGATGGTGAAGGAGGTGATAATGAAGGAGGTGGTGGTGAAGGAGGTGATGGTGTAGGAGGTGATGGTGTAGGAAGTGATAGTGTAGGAAATGATGATGTAGGAGGTGACAGTGCAGGAGGTGGTGCTGAAGGTGGTGTTGGTGCAGGAGGTGCTGTAAGAGGTGATGGTGTCGGAAGTGATAGTGTAGGAAGTGATGGTGTAGGATGTGAAGATGTAGGAGTTGATGGTGTAGGAGGTGATGGTGTAGGAGGTGGTGGTGTAGGAAGTGGTGTTGCAGGAAGTGGAAGTGTAGGAGGTTATGGTGTAGGATGTGTTTTTGTAGGAGGTGATGGTGTAGGAGGTGGTGGTACAGGAAGTGATGGTGAAGGAGGTGATGGTGTAGGAGGTGTTGGTGTAGGAGGTGGTGGTGTAGGAAGTGGTGTTGCAGGAAGTGGTAGTGTAGGAGGTGATGGTGTAGGAGGTGGTTGTACAGGAGGTGATGGTGAAGGAGGTGATGGTGTAGGAGGTGTTGGTGTAGGAAGTGATGGTGAAGGAGGTCATGGTGTAGGAGGTGATGGTGTAGGAAGTGATAGTGTAGGAAGTGATGGTGTAGGAAATGATGATGTAGGAGATGACAGTGCAGGAGGTGGTGGTGAAGGTGGTGTTGGTGCAGGAGGTGGTGTAACAGGTGATGGTGTAGGAAGTGATAGTGTAGGAAGTGATGGTGTAGGAATTGATAGTGTAGGATGTGATAGTGTAGGAGGTGGTGGTGTAGGAGGTGATGATGTAGGAGGTGATGGTGTAGGAGGTGATGATGTAGGAGGTGATGGTGTAGGAGGTGTTGGTGTAGGAAGTGATGCTCTAGGGAGTGATGGTGTAGGAGGTGATGGTGTAAGAGGTGATGGTGAAGTAGGTGATGGTGTAGGAGGTGGTGGTACAGGAGGTGATGGTGAAGGAGGTGATGGTGTAGGAGGTGTTGGTGTAGGAAGTGATGGTGTAGGAAGTGATGGTGTAGGAGGTGATGGTGTAAGAGGTGATGGTGAAGTAGGTTATGGTGTAGCAGGTGGTGGTGCAGGAGATGGTGGTGTAAGAGATGATTGTGTAGGAGGTGGTGGTGTAAGAGTTGATGGTGTTGGAGGTGATGGTGAAAGAGGTGGTTGTGAAGGTGATGGTGTAGGAAGTGGTGTTGCAGGAAGTGGTGGTGTAGGAGGTGATGGTGTAGGGGGGGGTGGTGTATGAGGTGATGGCGTAGGAGGTGGTGGTGTAGGAGGTGATGGTGCAGTAGGTGATGGTGTAAGAGGTTATGGTGTAGGATGTGTTGTGGTAGGAGGTGATGGTGTAGGGGGTGATGGTGAAGGAGGTGATAATGAAGGAGGTGGTGGTGAAGGAGGTGATGGTGTAGGAGGTGATGGTGTAGGAAGTGATTGAGTAGGAGGTTATGGTGTAGGATGTGTTGTTGTAGGAGGTGATGGTGAAGGAGGTGATAATGAAGGAGGTGGTGGTGAAGGAGGTGATGGTGTAGGAAGTGATAGTGTAGGAAATGATGATGTAGGAGGTGACAGTGCAGGAGGTGGTGGTGTAGGAGGTGATGGTGCAGGAGGTGATGGTGTAAGAGGTTATGGTGTAGGATGTTTTGTTGTAGGAGGTGATGGTGTAGGGGGTGATGGCGAAGGAGGTGATAATGAAAGAGGTGGTGGTGAAGGAGGTGATGGTGTAGGAGGTGGTGGTGCAGGAAATGGTGTTGTAAGAGTTGATTGTGTAGGAGGTGCAGGTGTAGGAGGTGATGGTGTATGAGGTGATGGTGAATGAGGTGATGATGTAGGCGGTGACGGTGCAGGAGGTGGTGATGAAGGAGGTGTTGGTGCAGGAGGTGGTGTAAGAGGTGATGGTGTAGGAAGTGATAGTGTAGGAAGGGATAGTGTAGGAGGTGATGATGTAGGATGTGATGGTGTAGGAGGGTGGTGGTGTAGGATGTGGTGTTGCAGGAAGTGGTAGTGTAGGAGGTGATGGTGTAGGAGGTGGTGGTACAGGAGGTGATGGTGAAGGAGGTGATGGTGTAGGAGGTGTTGATGTAGGAGGTGTTGGTGTAGGAAGTGATGGTGTAGGAAGTGATGGTGTAGGAGGTGATGGTGTAAGAGGTGATGGTGAAGTAGGTGATGGTGTAGGAGGTGGTGGTACAGGAGGTGATGTTGAAGGAAGTGATGGTGTAGGAGCTGTTGGTGTAGGAAGTGATGGTGTAGGAGGTGATGGTGTAAGCGGTGATGGTGAAGTAGGTTATGGTGTAGCAGGTGGTGGTGCAGGAGATGTTGGTGTAAGAGATGATTGCGTAGGAGGTGGTGGTGTAAGAGTTGATGGTTTTGGTGGTGATGGTGAAAGAGGTGGTGCTGAAGGTGATGGTGTAGGAAGTGGTGTTGCAGGAAGTGGTGGTGTAGGAGGTGATGGTGTAGGTGGTGGTGGTGTAGGAGGTGATGGCGTAGGAGGTGATGGTGTAGGAGGTGATGGTGTAGGAGATGGTGGAGTAGGATTTGATGGTTTAGGATGTGAAGGTGTAGGAAGAGGTGGAGTAGGAGGTCATGATGTAGGATTTGATGGTTTATGAGGTGATGGTGTAGGAGGAGATGATGTAGGAGGTGACGGTGCAGGAGGTGCTGGTAAAGGTGGTGTTGGTGCATGAGGTGGTGTAAGAAGTGATGGTGTAGGAAGTGATAGTGTAGGATGTGATAGTGTAGGAGGTGGTGGTGTAGGAGGTGATGGTGCAGGAGGTGATGGTGTAAGAGGTTATGGTGTAGGATGTGTTGTGGTAGGAGGTGATGGTGTAGGGGGTGATGGTGAAGGAGGTGATAATGAAGGAGGTGGTGGTGAAGGAGGTGATGGTGTAGGAAGTGATTGTGTAGGAGGTTATGGTGTAGGATGTGTTGTTGTAGGAGGTGATGGTGAAGGAGGTGATAATGAAGGAGGTGGTGGTGAAGGAGGTGATGGTGTAGGAGGTGATGGTGTAGGAAGTGATAGTGTAGGAAATGATGATGTAGGAGGAGGTGACAGTGCAGGAGGTGGTGCTGAAGGTGGTGTTGGTGCAGGAGGTGCTGTAAGAGGTGATGGTGTCGGAAGTGATAGTGTAGGAAGTGATGGTGTAGGATGAGAAGATGTAGGAGTTGATGGTGTAGGAGGTGATGGTGTAGGAGGTGGTGGTGTAGGAAGTGGTGTTGCAGGAAGTGGCAGTGTAGGAGGTTATGGTGTAGGATGTGTTTTTGTAGGAGGTGATGGTGTAGGAGGTGGTGGTACAGGAAGTGATGGTGAAGGAGGTGATGGTGTAGGAGGTGTTGGTGTAGGAGGTGATGGTGTAGGAAGTGATGGTGTAGGAGGTGGTGGTGTAAGAGTTGATGGTGTTGGAGGTGATGGTGAAAGGGTGGTCGTGAAGGTGATGGTGTAGGAAGTGGTGTTGCAGGAAGTGGTGGTGTAGGAGGTGATGGTGTAGGGGGTGGTGGTGTATGAGGTGATGGCGTAGGAGGTGGTGGTGTAGGAGGTGATGGTGCAGGAGGTGATGGTGTAAGAGGTTATGGTGTAGGATGTGTTCTGGTAGGAGGTGATGGTGTAGGGGGTGATGGTGAAGGAGGTGATAATGAAGGAGGTGGTGGTGAAGGAGGTGATGGTGTAGGAGGTGATGGTGTAGGAAGTGATTGAGTAGGAGGTTATGGTGTAGGATGTGTTGTTGTAGGAGGTGATGGTGAAGGAGGTGATAATGAAGGAGGTGGTGGTGAAGGAGGTGATGGTGTAGGAAGTGATAGTGTAGGAAATGATGATGTAGGAGGTGACAGTGCAGGAGGTGGTGTTGAAGGTGGTGTTGGTGCAGGAGGTGGTGTAAGAGGTGATGGTGTAGGAAGTGATAGTGTAGGAAGTGATGGTGTAGGAATTGATAGAGTAGGATGTGATAGTGTAGGATGTGATAGTGTAGGAGGTGGTGGTGTAGGATGTGAAGATGTAGGAGTTGATGGTGTAGGAGGTGATGGTGTAGGAGGTGATGGTGCATTAGGTGGTGGTGTAGGAAGTGATGGTGTAGGAGGTGATGGTGTAGGAGGAGATGATGTAGGAGGTGACGGTGCAGGAGGTGTTGGTAAAGGTGGCGTTGGTGCATGAGGTGGTGTAAGAAGTGATGGTGTAGGAAGTGATAGTGTAGGAAGTGATGGTGTAGGAAGTGATAGTGTAGGATGTGATAGTGTAGGAGGTCGTGGTGTAGGAGGTGATGTTGCAGGAGGTGTTGGTGTAAGAGGTTATGGTGTAGGATTTGTTGTAGGAGGTGATGGTGTAGGGGGTGATGGTGAAGGAGATGATAATGAAGGAGGTGGTGGTGAAGGAGGTGATGGTGTAGGAGGTGATGGTGTAGGAAGTGATAGTGTAGGAGGTGATGGTGTAGGAAATGATGATGTAGGAGGTGACAGTGCAGGAGGTGGTGCTGTAGGAGGTGGTGGTACAGGAGGTGATGGTGTAAGAGGTGAGGGTGAAGGCGGTGATGGTGTTGGAGGTGGTGGTATATGAGGTGATGGTGTAGGAGGTGGTGGTGCAGGAGGTGATGGTGTAAGAGGTGAGGGTGAAGGCGGTGATGGTGTTGGAGGTGGTGGTATATGAGGTGATGGTGTATGAGGTGATGGTGAAGGAGGTGATGGTGCAGGAGGTGGTGGTGTAGTAGGTATTGTTGAAGGAGGTGATGGTGTAGGAGGTGATGGTGTAAGCGGTGATGGTGAAGGAGGTGATGGTGTAGGTGGTGGTGGTGCAGTAGGTATTGTTGTAGGAGGTGATGGTGTAGGAGGTGGTGGTGTACCAAGTGATAGTGTAGGAAGTGATGGTGTATGAAATGATGATGTAGGAGGTGACGGTGCAGGAGGTGGTGGTGAAGGTGGTGTTTGTGCAGGAGGTGGTGTAAGAGGTGATGGTGTAGGAAGTGATAGTGTAGGATGTGATTGTGTAGGAGGTGGTGGTGTAGGAGGTGATGATGTAGGAGGTGATGCTGTAGGAGGTGGTGGTGTAGGAGGTGATGGTGCAGGAGGTGATGGTGTAGGAGGTGATGGTGTAGGGGGTGATGGTGAAGGAAGTGATGGTGAAGGAGATGGTGGTGAAGGAGGTGATGGTGTAGGAGGTGATGGTGTAGGTGTTGGTGGTGTAGGAGGTCATGGTGTAGGAGGTGATGGTGAAGGAGGTGGTGGTTAAGGTGATGGTGTAGGAAGTGGTGTTGCAGGAAGTGGTAGTGTAGGAGGTGATGGTGTAGGAGGTGTTGGTGTAGGAAGTGATGGTGTAGGAAGTGATGGTGTAGGAGGTGATGGTGTAGAAGGAGATGATGTAGGAGGTGACGGTGCAGGAGGTGTTGGTAAAGGTGGTGTTGGTGCATGAGGTGGTGTAAGAAGTGATGGTGTAGGAAGTGATAGTGTAGGAAGTGATGGTGTACGAAGTGATAGTGTAGGATGTGATAGTGTAGGAGGTGGTGGTGTAGGAGGTGATGGTGGAGGAGGTGATGGTGTAAGAGGTTATGGTGTAGGATGTGATGTTGTAGGAGGTGATGGTGTAGGGGGTGATGGTGAAGAAGGTGATAATGAAGGAGGTGGTGGTGAAGGAGGTGATGGTGTAGGAGGTGATGGTGTACCAAGTGATAGTGTAGGAAGTGATGGTGTAGGAAATGATGATGTAGGAGGTGGTGGTGAAGGTGGTGTTGGTGCAGGAGGTGGTGTAAGAGGTGATGGTGTAGGAAGTGAAAGTGTAGGAAGTGATGGTGTAGGAGTTGATAGTGTAGGAGGTGGTGGTGTAGGAGGTGATGGTGTAGGAGGTGGTGGTGTAGGAAGTGGTGTTGCAGGAAGTGGTAGTGTAGGAGGTTATGGTGTAGGATGTGTTGTTGTAGGAGGTGATGGTGTAGGGGGTGATGGTGAAGGAGGTGATAATGAAGGAGGTGGTGGTGAAGGAGGTGATGGTGTAGGAGGTCATGGTGTAGGAAGTGATAGTGTAGGAAGTGATGGTGTAGGAAATGATGATGTAGGAGGTGACAGTGCAGGAGCTGGTGGTGAAGGTGGTGTTGGTGCAGGAGGTGGTGTAAGAGGTGATGGTGTAGGAAGTGATAGTGTAGGAAGTGATGGTGTAGGAATTGATAGTGTAGGATGTGATAGTGTAGGAGGTGGTGGTGTAGGAGGTGATGATGTAGGAGGTGATGGTGTAGGAGGTGATGATGTAGGAGGTGATGGTGTAGGAGGTGGTGGTGTAGGAAGTGGTGTTGCAGGAAGTGGTAGTGTAGGAGGTTATGGTGTATGATGTGTTGTTGTAGGAGGTGATGGTGTAGGGGGTGATGGTGAAGGAGGTGATAATGAAGGAGGTGTTGGTGAAGGAGGTGATGGTGTAGGAGGTGATGGTGTAGGAAGTGATAGTGTAGGAGGTGATGGAGTACCAAGTGAGTGTAGGAAGTGATGGTGTAGGAAATGATGATGTAGGAGGTGACAGTGCAGGAGGTGGTGGTGAAGGTGGTGTTGGTGCAGGAGGTGGTGTAAGAGGTGATGTTGTAGGAAGTGATAGTGTAGGAAGTGATGGTGTAGGAATTGATAGTGTAGGATGTGATAGTGTAGGAGGTGGTGGTGTAGGAGGTGATGATGTAGGAGGTGATAGTGTAGGAGGTGATGATGTAGGAGGTGATGGTGTAGGAGGTGGTGGTGTAGGAGGTGATGGTGTAGGGGGTGGTGGTGTAGTGGGTGGTGGTGTAGGAGGTGATGGCGTAGGGGGTGGTGGTGTAGGAGGTGATGGCATAGGAGGTGATGGTGTAGGAGGTGATGGTGTAGGAGGTTATGGTGTAGGAGATGATGGAGTAGGATTTGATGGTTTAGGAGGTGAAGGTGTAGGAAGTGGTGGAGTAGGAGGTGATGGTGTAGGATTTGATGGTTTATGAGGTGATGGTGTAGGAGGTGATGATGTAGGATGTGATGGTGTAGGAGCTGGTGGTGTAGGAGGTGATGGTGCAGGAGTTGATGTTGTAGGAGGTGATTGTGCAGGATGTGATGGTGTAGGGGGTGATGGTGTAGAAGGTGATGGTGCAGGAGGTGATGGTGTAGGGGGTGATGGTGTAGGAGGTGATGGTGCAGGAGGTGATGGTGAAGGAGGTGCTGGTGAGGGTGATGGTGTAGGAGGTTATGGTGTAGGAAGTGGTGGTGTAGGAGTTGAAGGGTAGGAGGTGATGGGGTAGGAGTTGATGGGGTAGGAGGTGATGGGGTAGGAGGTGATGGTGTAGTAGGTGATGATGTAGGAGGTGATAGTGTAGGAGGTGATGATGTAGGAGGTGATGGTGTAGGAGGTGGTGGTGTAGGAAGTGATGGTCTAGGGAGTGATGGTGTAGGAGGTGATGGTGTAAGAGGTGTTGGTGAAGTAGGTGATGGTGTAGGAGGTGGTGGTACAGGAGGTGATGGTGAAGGAGGTGATGGTGTAGGAGGTGTTGGTGTAGGAAGTGATGGTGTAGGAAGTGATGGTGTAGGAAGTGATGGTGTAGGAGGTGATGGTGTAAGCGGTGATGGTGAAGTAGTTTATGGTGCAGCAGGTGGTGTTGCAGGAGATGGTGGTGTAAGAGATGATTGTGTAGGAGGTGGTGGTGTAAGAGTTGATGGTGTTGGAGGTGATGGTGAAAGAGGTGGTCGTGAAGGTGATGGTGTAAGAGGTGATGGTGAAGGCGGTGATGGTGTTGGAGGTGGTGGTATATGTGGTGATGGTGTAGGAGGTGGTGGTGCAGGAAGTGGTGTTGTAAGAGTTGATTGTGTAGGAGGTGTTGGTGTAGGAGGTGATGGTGTATGAGGTGATGGTGAAGGAGGTGATGGTGCAGGAGGTGGTGGTGTAGTAGGTATTGTTGAAGGAGGTGATGGTGTAGGAGGTGATGGTGTAAGCGGTGATGGTGAAGGAGGTGAGGGTGTAGGAGGTGGTGGTGTAGTAGGTATTGTTGTAGGAGGTGATGGTGTAGGAGGTGGTGGTGTACTAAGTGATAGTGTAGGAAGTGATGGTGTATGAAATGATGATGTAGGAGGTGACGGTGCAGGAGGTGGTGGTGAAGGTGGTGTTTGTGCAGGAGGTGGTGTAAGAGGTGATGGTGTAGGAAGTGATAGTGTAGGATGTGATTGTGTAGGAGGTGGTGGTGTAGGAGGTGATGATGTAGGAGGTGATGCTGTAGGAGGTGGTGGTGTAGGAGGTGATGGTGCAGGAGGTGATGGTGTAAGAGGTAATGGTGTAGGAGGTGATGGTGCTGGAGGTGATGGTGTAGGAGGTGATGGTGTAGGGGGTGATGGTGAAGGAGGTGATGGTGAAGGAGATGGTGGTGAAGGAGGTGATGGTGAAGGTGATGGTGTAGGAAGTTGTGTTGCAGGAAGTGGTAGTGTAGGAGGTGATGGTGTAGGAGGTGGTGGTACAGGAGGTGATGGTGAAGGAGGTGATGGTGTAGGAGGTGTTGGTGTAGGAAGTGATGGTGTAGGAAGTGATGGTGTAGCAGGTGATGGTGTAGGAGGAGATGAAGTAGGAGGTGACGGTGCAGGAGGTGTTGGTAAAGGTGGTGTTGGTGCATGAGGTGTTGTAAGAAGTGATGGTGTAGGAAGTGATAGTGTAGGAAGTGATGGTGTAGGAAGTGATAGTGTAGGATGTGATAGTGTAGGAGGTGGTGGTGTAGGAGGTGTTGGTGCAGGAGGTGATGGTGTAAGAGGTTATGGTGTAGGATGTATTGTTGTAGGAGGTGATGGTGTAGGGGGTGATGGTGAAGGAGGTGATAATGAAGGAGGTGGTGGTGAAGGAGGTGATGGTGTAGGAGGTGATGGTGTAGGAAGTGATAGTATAGGAGGTGATGGTGTACGAAGTGATAGTGTAGGAAGTGATGGTGTAGGAAATGATGATGTAGGAGGTGACAGTGCAGGAGGTGGTGGTGAAGGTGGTGTTGGTGCAGGAGGTGGTGTAAGAGGTGATGGTGTAGGAAGTGAAAGTGTAGGAAGTGATGGTGTAGGAGTTGATAGTATAGGAGGTGGTGGTGTAGGAGGTGATGATGTAGGAGGTGATGGTGTAGGAGGTGATGATGTAGGAGGTGATGGTGTAGGAGGTGGTTTTGTAGGAAGTGGTGATGCAGGGAGTGGTAGTGTAGGAAGTTATGGTGTAGGATGTGTTGTTGTAGGAGGTGATGGTGTAGGGGGTGATGGTGAAGGAAGTGATGGTGAAGGAGATGGTGGTGAAGGAGGTGATGGTGTAGGAGGTGATGGTGTAGGTGTTGGTGGTGTAGGAGGTCATGGTGTAGGAGGTGATGGTGAAGGAGGTGGTGGTTAAGGTGATGGTGTAGGAAGTGGTGTTGCAGGAAGTGATAGTGTAGGAGGTGATGGTGTAGGAGGTGTTGGTGTAGGAAGTGATGGTGTAGGAAGTGATGGTGTAGGAGGTGATGGTGTAGAAGGAGATGATGTAGGAGGTGACGGTGCAGGAGGTGTTGGTAAAGGTGGTGTTGGTGCATGAGGTGGTGTAAGAAGTGATGGTGTAGGAAGTGATAGTGTAGGAAGTGATGGTGTAGGAGTTGATAGTATAGGAGGTGGTGGTGTAGGAGGTGATGATGTAGGAGGTGATGGTGAAGGAAGTGATGGTGAAGGAGATGGTGGTGAAGGAGGTGATGGTGTAGGAGGTGATGGTGTAGGTGTTGGTGGTGTAGGAGGTCATGGTGTAGGAGGTGATGGTGAAGGAGGTGGTGGTTAAGGTGATGGTGTAGGAAGTGGTGTTGCAGGAAGTGGTAGTGTAGGAGTTGATGGGGTAGGAGGTGATGGGGTAGGAGGTGATGGTGTAGTAGGTGATGATGTAGGAGGTGATAGTGTAGGAGGTGATGATGTAGGAGGTGATGGTGTAGGAGGTGGTGGTGTAGGAAGTGATGGTCTAGGGAGTGATGGTGTAGGAGGTGATGGTGTAAGAGGTGTTGGTGAAGTAGGTGATGGTGTAGGAGGTGGTGGTACAGGAGGTGATGGTGAAGGAGGTGATGGTGTAGGAGGTGTTGGTGTAGGAAGTGATGGTGTAGGAAGTGATGGTGTAGGAAGTGATGGTGTAGGAGGTGATGGTGTAAGCGGTGATGGTGAAGTAGTTTATGGTGCAGCAGGTGGTGTTGCAGGAGATGGTGGTGTAAGAGATGATTGTGTAGGAGGTGGTGGTGTAAGAGTTGATGGTGTTGGAGGTGATGGTGAAAGAGGTGGTCGTGAAGGTGATGGTGTAAGAGGTGATGGTGAAGGCGGTGATGGTGTTGGAGGTGGTGGTATATGTGGTGATGGTGTAGGAGGTGGTGGTGCAGGAAGTGGTGTTGTAAGAGTTGATTGTGTAGGAGGTGTTGGTGTAGGAGGTGATGGTGTATGAGGTGATGGTGAAGGAGGTGATGGTGCAGGAGGTGGTGGTGTAGTAGGTATTGTTGAAGGAGGTGAGGGTGTAGGAGGTGGTGGTGTAGTAGGTATTGTTGTAGGAGGTGATGGTGTAGGAGGTGGTGGTGTACTAAGTGATAGTGTAGGAAGTGATGGTGTATGAAATGATGATGTAGGAGGTGACGGTGCAGGAGGTGGTGGTGAAGGTGGTGTTTGTGCAGGAGGTGGTGTAAGAGGTGATGGTGTAGGAAGTGATAGTGTAGGATGTGATTGTGTAGGAGGTGGTGGTGTAGGAGGTGATGATGTAGGAGGTGATGCTGTAGGAGGTGGTGGTGTAGGAGGTGATGGTGCAGGAGGTGATGGTGTAAGAGGTAATGGTGTAGGAGGTGATGGTGCTGGAGGTGATGGTGTAGGAGGTGATGGTGTAGGGGGTGATGGTGAAGGAGGTGATGGTGAAGGAGATGGTGGTGAAGGAGGTGATGGTGTAGGAGGTGATGGTGTAGGTGTTGGTGGTGTAGGAGGTCATGGTGTAGGAGGTGATGGTGAAGGAGGTGATGGTGAAGGTGATGGTGTAGGAAGTTGTGTTGCAGGAAGTGGTAGTGTAGGAGGTGATGGTGTAGGAGGTGGTGGTACAGGAGGTGATGGTGAAGGAGGTGATGGTGTAGGAGGTGTTGGTGTAGGAAGTGATGGTGTAGGAAGTGATGGTGTAGCAGGTGATGGTGTAGGAGGAGATGAAGTAGGAGGTGACGGTGCAGGAGGTGTTGGTAAAGGTGGTGTTGGTGCATGAGGTGTTGTAAGAAGTGATGGTGTAGGAAGTGATAGTGTAGGAAGTGATGGTGTAGGAAGTGATAGTGTAGGATGTGATAGTGTAGGAGGTGGTGGTGTAGGAGGTGTTGGTGCAGGAGGTGATGGTGTAAGAGGTTATGGTGTAGGATGTATTGTTGTAGGAGGTGATGGTGTAGGGGGTGATGGTGAAGGAGGTGATAATGAAGGAGGTGGTGGTGAAGGAGGTGATGGTGTAGGAGGTGATGGTGTAGGAAGTGATAGTATAGGAGGTGATGGTGTACGAAGTGATAGTGTAGGAAGTGATGGTGTAGGAAATGATGATGTAGGAGGTGACAGTGCAGGAGGTGGTGGTGAAGGTGGTGTTGGTGCAGGAGGTGGTGTAAGAGGTGATGGTGTAGGAAGTGAAAGTGTAGGAAGTGATGGTGTAGGAGTTGATAGTATAGGAGGTGGTGGTGTAGGAGGTGATGATGTAGGAGGTGATGGTGTAGGAGGTGATGATGTAGGAGGTGATGGTGTAGGAGGTGGTTTTGTAGGAAGTGGTGATGCAGGGAGTGGTAGTGTAGGAAGTTATGGTGTAGGATGTGTTGTTGTAGGAGGTGATGGTGTAGGGGGTGATGGTGAAGGAGGTGATAATGAAGGAGGTGGTGGTGAAGGAGGTGATGGTGTAGGAGGTGATGGTGTAGGAAGTGAAAGTGTAGGAGGTGATGCTGTAGGAGGAGATGATGTAGGAGGTGACAGTGCAGGAGGTGTTGGTAAAGGTGGTGTTGGTGCAGGAGGTGGTGTAAGAGGTGATGGTGTAGGAGGTGATGGTGTAGGATGTGTTGTTGTAGGAGGTGATGGTGTAAGGGGTGATGGTGAAGGAGGTGATAATGAAGGAGGTGGTGGTGAAGGAGGTGATGGTGTAGGAGGTGATGGTGTAGGAAGTGATAGTGTAGGAGGTGATGGTGTACCAAGTGATAGTGTAGGAAGTGATGGTGTAGGAAATGATGATGTAGGAGGTGACAGTGCAGGAGCTGGTGGTGAAGGTGGTGTTGGTGCAGGAGGTGGTGTAAGAGGTGATGGTGTAGGAAGTGATAGTGTAGGAAGTGATGGTGTAGGTATTGATAGTGTAGGATGTAATAGTGTAGGAGGTGATGATGTCGGAGGTGATGGTGTAGGAGGTGATGATGTAGGAGGTGATTGTGTAGGAGGTGGTGGTGTAGGAAGTGGTGTTGCAGGATGTGGTAGTGTAGGAGGTTATGGTGTATGATGTGTTGTTGTAGGAGGTGATGGTGTAGGGGGTGATGATGTAGGAGGTGATGGTGTAGGATGTGTTGTTGTAGGAGGTGATGGTGTAGGGGGTGATGGTGAAGGAGGTGATAATGAAGGAGGTGGTGGTGAAGGAGTTGATGGTGTAGGAAGTGATAGTGTAGGAAGTGATGGTGTAGGAATTGATAGTGTAGGATGTGATATTGTAGGAGGTGGTGGTGTAGGAGGTGATGATGTAGGAGGTGATGGTGTAGGAGTTGATGATGTAGGAGGTGTTGGTGTAGGAGGTGGTGGTGTAGGAAGTGGTGTTGCAGGAAGTGGTAGTGTAGGAGGTGATGGTGTAGGAGCTGGTGGTACAGGAGGTGATGGTGAAGGAGGTGATGGTGTAGGAGGTGGGTGTAGGAAGTGATGGTCTAGGGACTGATGGTGTAGGAGGTGATGGTGTAAGAGGTGATGGTGAAGTAGGTGATGGTGTAGGAGGTGGTGGTACAGGATTTGATGGTTTAGGAGGTGAAGGTGTAGGAAGTGGTGGAGTAGGAGGTGATGGTGTAGGATTTGATGGTTTATGAGGTGATGGTGTAGGAGGTGATGATGTAGGATGTGATGGTGTAGGAGCTGGTGGTGTAGGAGGTGATGGTGCAGGAGTTGATGTTGTAGGAGGTGATTGTGCAGGAGGTGATGGTGTAGGAGGTGATGGTGTAGGGGGTGATGGTGTAGGAGGTGATGGTGAAGGAGGTGCTGGTGAGAGTGATGGTGTAGGAGGTTATGGTGTAGGAAGTGATGGTGTAGGAGTTGATGGGGTAGGAGGTGATGGGGTAGGAGGTGATGGTGTAGTAGGTGATGGTGAAGGAGGTGGTGGTACAGGAGGTGATGGTGTAAGAGGTGATGGTGAAGGCGGTGATGGTGTTGGAGGTGGTGGTATATGTGGTGATTGTGTAGGAGGTGGTGGTGCAGGAAGTGGTGTTGTAAGAGTTGATTGTGTAGGAGGTGTTGCTGTAGGAGGTGATGGTGTATGAGGTGATGGTGAAGGAGGTGATGGTGCAGGAGGTGGTGGTGTAGTAGGTATTGTTGAAGGAGGTGATGGTGTAGGAGGTGATGGTGTAAGCGGTGATGGTGAAGGAGGTGAGGGTGTAGGAGGTGGTGGTGTAGTAGGTATTGTTGTAGGAGGTGATGGTGTAGGAGGTGGTGGTGTACTAAGTGATAGTGTAGGAAGTGATGGTGTATGATATGATGATGTAGGAGGTGACGGTGTAGGAGGTGGTGGTGAAGGTGGTGTTTGTGCAGGAGGTGGTGTAAGAGGTGATGGTGTAGGAAGTGATAGTGTAGGATGTGATTGTGTAGGAGGTGGTGGTGTAGGAGGTGATGATGTAGGAGGTGATGCTGTAGGAGGTGGTGGTGTAGGAGGTGATGGTGCAGGAGGTGATGGTGTAAGAGGTAATGGTGTAGGAGGTGTTGTTGTAGGAGGTGATGGTGCTGGAGGTGATGGTGTAGGAGGTGATGGTGTAGGGGGTGATGGTGAAGGAGGTGATGGTGAAGGAGATGGTGGTGAAGGAGGAGATGGTGTAGGAGGTGATGGTGTAGGTGTTGGTGGTGTAGGAGGTCATGGTGTAGGAGGTGATGGTGAAGGAGGTGGTGGTGAAGGTGATGGTGTAGGAAGTGGTGTTGCAGGAAGTGGTAGTGTAGGAGGTGATGGTGTAGGAGGTGGTGGTACAGGAGGTGATGGTGAAGGAGGTGATGGTGTAGGAGGTGTTGGTGTAGGAAGTGATGGTGTAGGAAGTGATGGTGTAGGAGGTGATGGTGTAGGAGGAGATGAAGTTGGAGGTGACGGTGCAGGAGGTGTTGGTAAAGGTGGTGTTGGTGCATGAGGTGGTGTAAGAAGTGATGGTGTAGGAAGTGATAGTGTAGGAAGTGATGGTGTAGGAAGTGATAGTGTAGGATGTGATAGTGTAGGAGGTGGTGGTGTAGGAGGTGTTGGTGCAGGAGGTGATGGTGTAAGAGGTTATGGTGTTGGATGTATTGTTGTAGGAGGTGATGGTGTAGGAGGTGATGGTGTAGGAAGTGATAGTGTAGGAGGTGATGGTGTACCAAGTGATAGTGTAGGAAGTGATGGTGTAGGAAATGATGATGTAGGAGGTGACAGTGCAGGAGGTGGTGGTGAAGGTGGTGTTGGTGCAGGAGGTGGTGTAAGAGGTGATGGTGTAGGAAGTGAAAGTGTAGGAAGTGATGGTGTAGGAGTTGATAGTGTAGGAGGTGGTGGTGTAGGAGGTGATGATGTAGGAGGTGATGGTGTAGGAGGTGATGATGTAGGAGGTGATGGTGTAGGGGGTGGTTTTGTAGGAAGTGGTGATGCAGGAAGTGGTAGTGTAGGAAGTTATGGTGTAGGATGTGTTGTTGTAGGAGGTGATGGTGTAGGGGGTGATGGTGAAGGAGGTGATAATGAAGGAGGTGGTGGTGAAGGAGGTGATGGTGTAGGAGGTGATGGTGTAGGAAGTGAAAGTGTAGGAGGTGATGCTGTAGGAGGAGATGATGTAGGAGGTGACAGTGCAGGAGGTGTTGGTAAAGGTGGTGTTGGTGCAGGAGGTGGTGTAAGAGGTGATGGTGTAGGAAGTGAAAGTGTAGGAAGTGATGGTGTAGGAATTGATAGTGTAGGAGGTGGTGGTGTAGGAGGTGATGATGTAGGAGGTGATGGTGTAGGATGTGTTGTTGTAGGAGGTGATGGTGTAAGGGGTGATGGTGAAGGAGGTGATAATGAAGGAGGTGGTGGTGAAGGAGGTGATGGTGTAGGAGGTCATGGTGTAGGAAGTGATAGTGTAGGAGGTGATGGTGTACCAAGTGATAGTGTAGGAAGTGATGGTGTAGGAAATGATGATGTAGGAGGTGACAGTGCAGGAGCTGGTGGTGAAGGTGGTGTTGGTGCAGGAGGTGGTGTAAGAGGTGATGGTGTAGGAAGTGATAGTGTAGGAAGTGATGGTGTAGGTATTGATAGTGTAGGATGTAATAGTGTAGGAGGTGATGATGTCGGAGGTGATGGTGTAGGACGTGATGATGTAGGAGGTGATTGTGTAGGAGGTGGTGGTGTAGGAAGTGGTGTTGCAGGATGTGGTAGTGTAGGAGGTGGTGGTGAAGGAGGTGATGGTGTAGGAGGTGATGGTGTAGGAAGTGATGGTGTAGGAGGTGAAGGTGTAGGAGGAGATGATGTAGGAGGTGACGGTGCAGGAGGTGTTGGTAAAGGTGGTGTTGGTGCAGGAGGTGGTGTAAGAAGTGATAGTGTAGGAAGTGATGGTGTATGAAATGATGATGTAGGAGGTGACGGTGCAGGAGGTGTTGGTAAAGGTGGTGTTGGTGCAGGAGGTGGTGTAAGAGGTGATGGTGTAGGAAGTGAAAGTGTAGGAAGTGATGGTGTAGGAATTGATAGTGTAGGAGGTGGTGGTGTAGGAGGTGATGATGTAGGAGGTGATGGTGTAGGATGTGTTGTAGGAGGTGATGGTGTAGGAAGTGATGGTGTAGGAGTTGATGGGGTAGGAGGTGATGGGGTAGGAGTTGATTGGGTAGGAGGTGATGGTGTAGGAGGTGATGGTGTAGGAGGTTATGGTGTAGGAAGTGATGTTGTAGGAAGTTTATGGTGTAGGAGGTGATGGTGTAGGAGATGATGGTGCAATAGGTGATGGTGTAGTAGGTGATGGTGAGGGAGATGATGGTGCCGGAGGTGATGGTGTAGGAGGTGATGGTGTAAGAGGTGATGGTGAAGGAGGTGATGGTGTTGGAGGTGGTGGTATATGAGGTGATGGTGTAGGAGGTGGTGGTGCAGGAAGTGGTGTTGTAAGAGTTGATTGTGTAGGAGGTGTTGGTGTAGGAGGTGATGGTGTAAGAGGTGATGGTGAAGGAGGTGATGGTGAAGGAGGTGATAATGAAGGAGGTGGTGGTGAAGGAGGTGATGGTGTAGGAGGTGATGGTGTAGGAAGTGATAGTGTAGGAGGTGATGGTGTACCAAGTGATAGTGTAGGAAGTGATGGTGTAGGAAATGATGATGTAGGAGGTGACAGTGCATGAGGTGGTGGTGAAGGTGGTGATGATGTAGGAGGTGATGGTGTAGGAGGTGATGATGTAGGAGGTGATGGTGTAGGAGGTGATGATGTAGGAGGTGATGGTGTAGGGGGTGGTTTTGTAGGAAGTGGTGATGCAGGAAGTGGTAGTGTAGGAAGATATGGTGTTGGATGTGTTGTTGTAGGAGGTGATGGTGTAGGGGGTGATGGTGAAGGAGGTGATAATGAAGGAGGTGGTGGTGAAGGAGGTGATGGTGTAGGAGGTGATGGTGTAGGAAGTGAAAGTGTAGGAGGTGATGGTGTAGGAGGAGATGATGTAGGAGGTGTTGGTAAAGGTGGTGTTGGTGCAGGAGGTGGTGTAAGAGGTGATGGTGTAGGAAGTGAAAGTGTAGGAAGTGATGGTGTAGGAATTGATAGTGTAGGAGGTGGTGGTGTAGGAGGTGATGATGTAGGAGGTGATGGTGTAGGATGTGTTGTAGGAGGTTATGGTGTAGGGGGTGATGGTGAAGGAGGTGATAATGAAGGAGGTGGTGGTGAAGGAGTTGATGGTGTAGGAAGTGAAAGTGTAGGAAGTTATGGTGTAGGTATTGATAGTGTAGGATGTAATAGTGTAGGAGGTGATGATGTCGGTGGTGATGGTGTAGGAGGTGATGATGTAGGAGGTGATGGTGTAGGAGGTGGTTTTGTAGGAAGTGGTGATGCAGGAAGTGGTAGTGTAGGAAGTTATGGTGTAGGATGTGTTGTTGTAGGAGGTGATGGTGTAGGGGGTGATGGTGAAGGAGGTGATAATGAAGGAGGTGGTGGTGAAGGAGGTGATGGTGTAGGAGGTGATGGTGTAGGAAGTGAAAGTGTAGGAGGTGATGCTGTAGGAGGAGATGATGTAGGAGGTGACAGTGCAGGAGGTGTTGGTAAAGGTGGTGTTGGTGCAGGAGGTGGTGTAAGAGGTGATGGTGTAGGAAGTGAAAGTGTAGGAAGTGATGGTGTAGGAATTGATAGTGTAGGAGGTGGTGGTGTAGGAGGTGATGATGTAGGAGGTGATGGTGTAGGATGTGTTGTAGGAGGTTATGGTGTAGGGGGTGATGGTGAAGGAGGTGATAATGAAGGAGGTGGTGGTGAAGGAGTTGATGGTGTAGGAAGTGAAAGTGTAGGAAGTTATGGTGTAGGTATTGATAGTGTAGGATGTAATAGTGTAGGAGGTGATGATGTCGGTGGTGATGGTGTAGGAGGTGATGATGTAGGAGGTGATGGTGTAGGAGGTGGTTTTGTAGGAAGTGGTGATGCAGGAAGTGGTAGTGTAGGAAGTTATGGTGTAGGATGTGTTGTTGTAGGAGGTGATGGTGTAGGGGGTGATGGTGAAGGAGGTGATAATGAAGGAGGTGGTGGTGAAGGAGGTGATGGTGTAGGAGGTGATGGTGTAGGAAGTGAAAGTGTAGGAGGTGATGCTGTAGGAGGAGATGATGTAGGAGGTGACAGTGCAGGAGGTGTTGGTAAAGGTGGTGTTGGTGCAGGAGGTGGTGTAAGAGGTGATGGTGTAGGAAGTGAAAGTGTAGGAAGTGATGGTGTAGGAATTGATAGTGTAGGAGGTGGTGGTGTAGGAGGTGATGATGTAGGAGGTGATGGTGTAGGATGTGTTGTTGTAGGAGGTGATGGTGTAAGGGGTGATGGTGAAGGAGGTGATAATGAAGGAGGTGGTGGTGAAGGAGGTGATGGTGTAGGAGGTCATGGTGTAGGAAGTGATAGTGTAGGAGGTGATGGTGTACCAAGTGATAGTGTAGGAAGTGATGGTGTAGGAAATGATGATGTAGGAGGTGACAGTGCAGGAGCTGGTGGTGAAGGTGGTGTTGGTGCAGGAGGTGGTGTAAGAGGTGATGGTGTAGGAAGTGATAGTGTAGGAAGTGATGGTGTAGGTATTGATAGTGTAGGATGTAATAGTGTAGGAGGTGATGATGTCGGAGGTGATGGTGTAGGACGTGATGATGTAGGAGGTGATTGTGTAGGAGGTGGTGGTGTAGGAAGTGGTGTTGCAGGATGTGGTAGTGTAGGAGGTTATGGTGTATGATGTGTTGTTGTAGGAGGTGATGGTGTAGGGGGTGATGGTGAAGGAGGTGATAATGAAGGAGGTGGTGGTGAAGGAGGTGATGGTGTAGGAGGTGATGGTGTAGGAAGTGATAGTGTAGGAGGTGATGGAGTACCAAGTGATAGTGTAGGAAGTGATGGTGTAGGAAATGATGATGTAGGAGGTGACAGTGCAGGAGGTGGTGGTGAAGGTGGTGTTGGTGCAGGAGGTGGTGTAAGAGGTGATGGTGTAGGAAGTGAAAGTGTAGGAAGTGATGGTGTAGGAATTGATAGTGTAGGAGATGGTGGTGTAGGAAGTGGTGTTGCAGGAAGTGGTAGTGTAGGAGGTTATGGTGTAGGATGTGTTGTTGTAGGAGGTGATGGTGTAGGGGGTGATGGTGAAGGAGGTGATAATGAAGGAGGTGGTGGTGAAGGAGGTGATGGTGTAGGAGGTGATGGTGTAGGAAGTGATGGTGTAGGAGGTGAAGGTGTAGGAGGAGATGATGTAGGAGGTGACGGTGCAGGAGGTGTTGGTAAAGGTGGTGTTGGTGCAGGAGGTGGTGTAAGAAGTGATAGTGTAGGAAGTGATGGTGTATGAAATGATGATGTAGGAGGTGACGGTGCAGGAGGTGTTGGTAAAGGTGGTGTTGGTGCAGGAGGTGGTGTAGGAAGTGAAAGTGTAGGAAGTGATGGTGTAGGAATTGATAGTGTAGGAGGTGGTGGTGTAGGAGGTGATGATGTAGGAGGTGATGGTGTAGGATGTGTTGTAGGAGGTGATGGTGTAGGAAGTGATGGTGTAGGAGTTGATGGGGTAGGAGGTGATGGGGTAGGAGTTGATTGGGTAGGAGGTGATGGTGTAGGAGGTGATGGTGTAGGAGGTTATGGTGTAGGAAGTGATGTTGTAGGAAGTTTATGGTGTAGGAGGTGATGGTGTAGGAGATGATGGTGCAATAGGTGATGGTGTAGTAGGTGATGGTGAGGGAGATGATGGTGCCGGAGGTGATGGTGTAGGAGGTGATGGTGTAAGAGGTGATGGTGAAGGTGGTGATGATGTAGGAGGTGATGGTGTAGGAGGTGATGATGTAGGAGGTGATGGTGTAGGAGGTGATGATGTAGGAGGTGATGGTGTAGGGGGTGGTTTTGTAGGAAGTGGTGATGCAGGAAGTGGTAGTGTAGGAAGTTATGGTGTTGGATGTGTTGTTGTAGGAGGTGATGGTGTAGGGGGTGATGGTGAAGGAGGTGATAATGAAGGAGGTGGTGGTGAAGGAGGTGATGGTGTAGGAGGTGATGGTGTAGGAAGTGAAAGTGTAGGAGGTGATGGTGTAGGAGGAGATGATGTAGGAGGTGTTGGTAAAGGTGGTGTTGGTGCAGGAGGTGGTGTAAGAGGTGATGGTGTAGGAAGTGAAAGTGTAGGAAGTGATGGTGTAGGAATTGATAGTGTAGGAGGTGGTGGTGTAGGAGGTGATGATGTAGGAGGTGATGGTGTAGGATGTGTTGTAGGAGGTGATGGTGTAGGGGGTGATGGTGAAGGAGGTGATAATGAAGGAGGTGGTGGTGAAGGAGTTGATGGTGTAGGAAGTGAAAGTGTAGGAAGTGATGGTGTAGGAATTGATAGTGTAGGAGATGGTGGTGTAGGAAGTGGTGTTGCAGGAAGTGGTAGTGTAGGAGGTTATGGTGTAGGATGTGTTGTTGTAGGAGGTGATGGTGTAGGGGGTGATGGTGAAGGAGGTGATAATGAAGGAGGTGATGGTGTAGGAGGAGATGATGTAGGAGGTGACGGTGCAGGAGGTGTTGGTAAAGGTGGTGTTGGTGCAGGAGGTGGTGTAAGAAGTGATAGTGTAGGAAGTGATGGTGTATGAAATGATGATGTAGGAGGTGACGGTGCAGGAGGTGTTGGTAAAGGTGGTGTTGGTGCAGGAGGTGGTGTAAGAGGTGATGGTGTAGGAAGTGAAAGTGTAGGAAGTGATGGTGTAGGAATTGATAGTGTAGGATGTGATAGTGTAGGAGGTGGTGGTGTAGGAGGTGATGATGTAGGAGGTGATGGTGTAGGAGTTGATGATGTAGGAGGTGATGGTGTAGGAGGTGGTGGTGTAGGAAGTGGTGTTGCAGGAAGTGGTACTGTAGGAGGTGATGGTGCAGGAGCTGGTGGTACAGGAGGTGATGGTGAAGGAGGTGATGGTGTAGGAGGTGTTGGTGTAGGAAGTGATGGTCTAGGGAGTGATGGTGTAGGAGGTGGTGGTGTAAGAGGTGATGGTGAAGTAGGTGATGGTGTAGGAGGTGGTGGTACAGGAGGTGATGGTGAAGGAGGTGATGGTGTAGGAGGTGTTGGTGTAGGATGTGATGGTGTAGGAAGTGATGGTGTAGGAGGTGATGGTGTAAGAGGTGATGGTGAAGTAGGTTATGGTGTAGCAGGTGGTGGTGCAGGAGATGGTGGTGTAAGAGATGATTGTGTAGGAGGTGGTGGTGTAAGAGTTGATGGTGTTGGAGGTGATGGTGAAAGAGGTGGTCGTCAAGGTGATGGTGTAGGAAGTGGTGTTGCAGGAAGTGGTGGTGTAGGAGGTGATGTTGTAGGGGGTGGTGGTGTTGGAGGTGATGGCGTAGGAGGTGATGGTGTAGGAGGTGATGGTGTAGGAGGTTATGGTGTAGGAGATGATGGAGTAGGATTTGATGGTTTAGGAGGTGAAGGTGTAGGAAGTGGTGGAGTAGGAGGTGATGGTGTAGGATTTGATGGTTTATGAGGTGATGGTGTAGGAGGTGATGATGTTGGAGGTGGTGGTGTAGGAGCTGGTGGTGTAGGAGGTGATGGTGCAGGAGTTGATGTTGTAGGAGGTGATGGTGCAGGAGGTGATGGTGTAGGAGGTGATGGTGTAGGGGGTGATGGTGTAGGAGGTGATGGTGCAGGAGGTGATGGTGAAGGAGGTGCTGGTGAGGGTGATGGTGTAGGAGGTTATGGTGTAGGAAGTGATGGTGTAGGAGTTGATGGGGTAGGAGTAGATGGGGTAGGAGTTGATTGGTAGGAGGTGATGGGGTAGGAGGTGATGGTGTAGTAGGTGATGGTGAAGGAGGTGGTGGTGAGGGTGATGGTGTAGGAGGTTATGGTGTAGGAAGTGATGTTGTAGGAAGTTTATGGTGTAGGAGGTGATGGTGTAGGAGGTGATGGTGCAGGAGGTGATGGTGTAGGAGGTGATGGTGAGGGAGATGATGGTGCCGGAGGTGATGGTGTAGGAGGTGATGGTGTAAGAGGTGATGGTGAAGGAGGTGATGGTGTTGGAGGTGGTGGTATATGAGGTGATGGTGTAGGAGGTGATGGTGTAGGAAGTGAAAGTGTAGGAGGTGATGGTGTAGGAGGAGATGATGTAGGAGGTGTTGGTAAAGGTGGTGTTGGTGCAGGAGGTGGTGTAAGAGGTGATGGTGTAGGAAGTGAAAGTGTAGGAAGTGATGGTGTAGGAATTGATAGTGTAGGAGGTGGTGGTGTAGGAGGTGATGATGTAGGAGGTGATGGTGTAGGATGTGTTGTAGGAGGTGATGGTGTAGGGGGTGATGGTGAAGGAGGTGATAATGAAGGAGGTGGTGGTGAAGGAGTTGATGGTGAAGGAAGTGAAAGTGTAGGAAGTGATGGTGTAGGAATGGATAGTGTAGGAGATGGTGGTGTAGGAAGTGGTGTTGCAGGAAGTGGTAGTGTAGGAGGTTATGGTGTAGGATGTGTTGTTGTAGGAGGTGATGGTGTAGGGGGTGATGGTGAAGGAGGTGATAATGAAGGAGGTGATGGTGTAGGAGGAGATGATGTAGGAGGTGACGGTGCAGGAGGTGTTGGTAAAGGTGGTGTTGGTGCAGGAGGTGGTGTAAGAAGTGATAGTGTAGGAAGTGATGGTGTATGAAATGATGATGTAGGAGGTGACGGTGCAGGAGGTGTTGGTAAAGGTGGTGTTGGTGCAGGAGGTGGTGTAAGAGGTGATGGTGTAGGAAGTGAAAGTGTAGGAAGTGATGGTGTAGGAATTGATAGTGTAGGATGTGATAGTGTAGGAGGTGGTGGTGTAGGAGGTGATGATGTAGGAGGTGATGGTGTAGGAGTTGATGATGTAGGAGGTGATGGTGTAGGAGGTGGTGGTGTAGGAAGTGGTGTTGCAGGAAGTGGTACTGTAGGAGGTGATGGTGCAGGAGCTGGTGGTACAGGAGGTGATGGTGAAGGAGGTGATGGTGTAGGAGGTGTTGGTGTAGGAAGTGATGGTCTAGGGAGTGATGTTGTAGGAGGTGATGGTGTAAGAGGTGTTGGTGAAGTAGGTGATGGTGTAGGAGGTGGTGGTACAGGAGGTGATGGTGAAGGAGGTGATGGTGTAGGAGGTGTTGGTGTAGGATGTGATGGTGTAGGAAGTGATGGTGTAGGAGGTGATGGTGTAAGAGGTGATGGTGAAGTAGGTTATGGTGTAGCAGGTGGTGGTGCAGGAGATGGTGGTGTAAGAGATGATTGTGTAGGAGGTGGTGGTGTAAGAGTTGATGGTGTTGGAGGTGATGGTGAAAGAGGTGGTCGTCAAGGTGATGGTGTAGGAAGTGGTGTTGCAGGAAGTGGTGGTGTAGGAGGTGATGTTGTAGGGGGTGGTGGTGTAGGAGGTGATGGCGTAGGAGGTGATGGTGTAGGAGGTGATGGTGTAGGAGGTTATGGTGTAGGAGATGATGGAGTAGGATTTGATGGTTTAGGAGGTGAAGGTGTAGGAAGTGGTGGAGTAGGAGGTGATGGTGTAGGATTTGATGGTTTATGAGGTGATGGTGTAGGAGGTGATGATGTTGGAGGTGGTGGTGTAGGAGCTGGTGGTGTAGGAGGTGATGGTGCAGAAGTTGATGTTGTAGGAGGTGATGGTGCAGGAGGTGATGGTGTAGGAGGTGATGGTGTAGGGGGTGATGGTGTAGGAGGTGATGGTGCAGGAGGTGATGGTGAAGGAGGTGCTGGTGAGGGTGATGGTGTAGGAGGTTATGGTGTAGGAAGTGATGGTGTAGGAGTTGATGGGGTAGGAGTAGATGGGGTAGGAGTTGATTGGTAGGAGGTGATGGGGTAGGAGGTGATGGTGTAGTAGGTGATGGTGAAGGAGGTGGTGGTGAGGGTGATGGTGTAGGAGGTTATGGTGTAGGAAGTGATGTTGTAGGAAGTTTATGGTGTAGGAGGTGATGGTGTAGGAGGTGATGGTGCAGGAGGTGATGGTGTAGGAGGTGATGGTGAGGGAGATGATGGTGCCGGAGGTGATGGTGTAGGAGGTGATGGTGTAAGAGGTGATGGTGAAGGAGGTGATGGTGTTGGAGGTGGTGGTATATGAGGTGATGGTGTAGGAGGTGGTGGTGCAGGAAGTGGTGTTGTAAGAGTTGATTGTGTAGGAGGTGTTGGTGTAGGAGGTGATGGTGTAAGAGGTGATGGTGAAGGAGGTGATGGTGAAGGAGGTGATGGTGAAGGAGGTGATAATGAAGGAGGTGGTGGTGAAGGAGGTGATGGTGTAGGAGCTGATGGTGTAGGAAGTGATAGTGTAGGAGGTGATGGTGTACCAAGTGATAGTGTAGGAAGTGATGGTGTAGGAAATGATGATGTAGGAGGTGACAGTGCATGAGGTGGTGGTGAAGGTGGTGATGATGTAGGAGGTGATGGTGTAGGAGGTGATGATGTAGGAGGTGATGGTGTAGGAGGTGATGATGTAGGAGGTGATGCTGTAGGAGTTGATGATGTAGGAGGTGATGGTGTAGGAGGTGGTGGTGTAGGAAGTGGTGTTGCAGGAAGTGGTACTGTAGGAGGTGATGGTGCAGGAGCTGGTGGTACAGGAGGTGATGGTGAAGGAGGTGATGGTGTAGGAGGTGTTGGTGTAGGAAGTGATGGTCTAGGGAGTGATGGTGTAGGAGGTGATGGTGTAAGAGGTGATGGTGAAGTAGGTGATGGTGTAGGAGGTGGTGGTACAGGAGGTGATGGTGAAGGAGGTGATGGTGTAGGAGGTGTTGGTGTAGGATGTGATGGTGTAGGAAGTGATGGTGTAGGAGGTGATGGTGTAAGAGGTGATGGTGAAGTAGGTTATGGTGTAGCAGGTGGTGGTGCAGGAGATGGTGGTGTAAGAGATGATTGTGTAGGAGGTGGTGGTGTAAGAGTTGATGGTGTTGGAGGTGATGGTGAAAGAGGTGGTCGTCAAGGTGATGGTGTAGGAAGTGGTGTTGCAGGAAGTGGTGGTGTAGGAGGTGATGTTGTAGGGGGTGGTGGTGTAGGAGGTGATGGCGTAGGAGGTGATGGTGTAGGAGGTGATGGTGTAGGAGGTTATGGTGTAGGGAGATGATGGAGTAGGATTTGATGGTTTAGGAGGTGAAGGTGTAGGAAGTGGTGGAGTAGGAGGTGATGGTGTAGGATTTGATGGTTTATGAGGTGATGGTGTAGGAGGTGATGATGTTGGAGGTGGTGGTGTAGGAGCTGGTGGTGTAGGAGGTGATGGTGCAGGAGTTGATGTTGTAGGAGGTGATGGTGCAGGAGGTGATGGTGTAGGAGGTGATGGTGTAGGGGGTGATGGTGTAGGAGGTGATGGTGCAGGAGGTGATGGTGAAGGAGGTGCTGGTGAGGGTGATGGTGTAGGAGGTTATGGTGTAGGAAGTGATGGTGTAGGAGTTGATGGGGTAGGAGTAGATGGGGTAGGAGTTGATTGGTAGGAGGTGATGGGGTAGGAGGTGATGGTGTAGTAGGTGATGGTGAAGGAGGTGGTGGTGAGGGTGATGGTGTAGGAGGTTATGGTGTAGGAAGTGATGTTGTAGGAAGTTTATGGTGTAGGAGGTGATGGTGTAGGAGGTGATGGTGCAGGAGGTGATGGTGTAGGAGGTGATGGTGAGGGAGATGATGGTGCCGGAGGTGATGGTGTAGGAGGTGATGGTGTAAGAGGTGATGGTGAAGGAGGTGATGGTGTTGGAGGTGGTGGTATATGAGGTGATGGTGTAGGAGGTGGTGGTGCAGGAAGTGGTGTTGTAAGAGTTGATTGTGTAGGAGGTGTTGGTGTAGGAGGTGATGGCGTAGGAGGTGATGGTGTAGGAGGTGATGGTGTAGGAGGTTATGGTGTAGGAGATGATGGAGTAGGATTTGATGGTTTAGGAGGTGAAGGTGTAGGAAGTGGTGGAGTAGGAGGTGATGGTGTAGGATTTGATGGTTTATGAGGTGATGGTGTAGGAGGTGATGATGTTGGAGGTGGTGGTGTAGGAGCTGGTGGTGTAGGAGGTGATGGTGCAGGAGGTGATGGTGCAGGAGGTGATGGTGTAGGAGGTGATGGTGAGGGAGATGATGGTGCCGGAGGTGATGGTGTAGGAGGTGATGGTGTAAGAGGTGATGGTGAAGGAGGTGATGGTGTTGGAGGTGGTGGTATATGAGGTGATGGTGCAGGAGGTGATGGTGTAGGAGGTGATGGTGAGGGAGATGATGGTGCCGGAGGTGATGGTGTAGGAGGTGATGGTGTAAGAGGTGATGGTGAAGGAGGTGATGGTGTTGGAGGTGGTGGTATATGAGGTGATGGTGTAGGAGGTGGTGGTGCAGGAAGTGGTGTTGTAAGAGTTGATTGTGTAGGAGGTGTTGGTGTAGGAGGTGGTGGTGTAGGAAGTGGTGTTGCAGGAAGTGGTACTGTAGGAGGTGATGGTGCAGGAGCTGGTGGTACAGGAGGTGATGGTGAAGGAGGTGATGGTGTAGGAGGTGTTGGTGTAGGAAGTGATGGTCTAGGGAGTGATGGTGTAGGAGGTGATGGTGTAAGAGGTGATGGTGAAGTAGGTGATGGTGTAGGAGGTGGTGGTACAGGAGGTGATGGTGAAGGAGGTGATGGTGTAGGAGGTGTTGGTGTAGGATGTGATGGTGTAGGAAGTGATGGTGTAGGAGGTGATGGTGTAAGAGGTGATGGTGAAGTAGGTTATGGTGTAGCAGGTGGTGGTGCAGGAGATGGTGGTGTAAGAGATGATTGTGTAGGAGGTGGTGGTGTAAGAGTTGATGGTGTTGGAGGTGATGGTGAAAGAGGTGGTCGTCAAGGTGATGGTGTAGGAAGTGGTGTTGCAGGAAGTGGTGGTGTAGGAGGTGATGTTGTAGGGGGTGGTGGTGTAGGAGGTGATGGTGTAGGAGGTGATGGTGTAGGAGGTTATGGTGTAGGAGATGATGGAGTAGGATTTGATGGTTTAGGAGGTGAAGGTGTAGGAAGTGGTGGAGTAGGAGGTGATGGTGTAGGATTTGATGGTTTATGAGGTGATGGTGTAGGAGGTGATGATGTTGGAGGTGGTGGTGTAGGAGCTGGTGGTGTAGGAGGTGATGGTGCAGGAGGTGATGGTGCAGGAGGTGATGGTGCAGGAGGTGATGGTGCAGGAGGTGATGATGAAGGAGGTGATGGTGTAGGATGTGATAGTGTAGGAGGTGGTGGTGTAGGAGGTGATGGTGCAGGAGGTGATCGTGTAAGAGGTTATGGTGTAGGATGTGTTGTTGTAGGAGGTGATGTTGTAGGGGGTGATGGTGAAGGAGGTGATAATGAAGGAGGTGATGGTGAAGGAGGTGATGGTGTAGGAGGTGATGGTGTAGGAGGTGATAGTGTAGGACGTGATGGTGTACCAAGTGATAGTGTAGGAAGTGATGGTGTAGGAAATGATGATGTAGGAGGTGACAGTGCATGAGGTGGTGGTGAAGGTGGTGTTGGTGCAGGAGGTGGTGTAAGAGGTGATGGTGTAGGAAGAGATAGTGTAGGAAGTTATGGTGTAGGTATTGATAGTGTAGGATGTAATAGTGTAGGAGGTGATGATGTCGGTGGTGATGGTGTAGGAGGTGATGATGTAGGTGGTGATTGTGTAGGAGGTGGTGGTGTAGGAAGTGGTGTTGCAGGAAGTGGTAGTGTAGGAGGTTATGGTGTATGATGTGTTGTTGTAGGAGGTGATGGTGTAGGGGGTGATGGTGAAGGAGGTGATAATGAAAGAGGTGGTGGTGAAGGAGGTGATGGTGTAGGAGGTGATGGTGTAGGAAGTGATAGTGTAGGAGGTGATGGAGTACCAAGTGATAGTGTAGGAAGTGATGGTGTAGGAAATGATGATGTAGGAGGTGACAGTGCAGGAGGTGGTGGTGAAGGTGGTTTTGGTGCAGGAGGTGGTGTAAGAGGTGATGGTGTAGGAAGTGATAGTGTAGGAAGTGATGGTGTAGGAATTGATAGTGTAGGATGTGATAGTGTAGGAGGTGGTGGTGTAGGAGGTGATGATGTAGGACGTGATGGTGTAGGAGGTGATGATGTAGGAGGTGATGGTGTAGGAGGTGGTGGTACAGGAGGTGATGGTGTAGGAGGTGATGGTGTAGGAAGAGCTGATGTAGGAGGTGACGGTGCAGGAGGTGGTGTAAGAGGTGATGGTATAGGAAGTGAAAGTGTAGGAAGTGATGGTGTAGGAGTTGATAGTGTAGGAGGTGGTGGTGTAGAAGGTGATGATGTAGGAGGTGATGGTGTAGGAGGTGATGATGTAGGAGGTGATGGTGTAGGAGGTGGTGGTGTAGGAAGTGGTGTTGCAGGAAGTGGTAGTGTAGGAGGTTATGGTGAAGGATGTGTTGTTGTAGGAGGTGATGGTGTAGGGGGTGATGGTGAAGGAGGTGATAATGAAGGAGGTGGTGGTGTAGGAGGTGATGATGTAGGAGGTGATGGTGTAGGAGGTGGTGGTGTAGGAAGTGGTGTTGCAGGAAGTGGTAGTGTAGGAGGTTATGGTGTAGGATGTGTTGTTGTAGGAGGTGATGGTGAAGGAGGTGATAATGAAGGAGGTGGTGGTGAAGGAGGTGATGGTGTAGGAGGTGATGGTGTAGGAAGTGATGGTGTAGGAGGTGATGGTGTAGGAAGAGCTGATGTAGGAGGTGACGGTGCAGGAGGTGGTGTAAGAGGTGATGGTGTAGGAAGTGAAAGTGTAGGAAGTGATGGTGTAGGAATTGATAGTGTAGGAGGTGGTGGTGTAGGAGCTGATGATGTAGGAGGTGATGGTGTAGGATGTGTTGTTGTAGGAGGTGATGGTGTAGGGGGTGATGGTGAAGGAGGTGATAATGAAGGAGGTGGTGGTGAAGGAGTTGATGGTGTAGGAATTGATAGTGCAGGAGGTGATGGTGTAGGAGCTGATGGTGAGGGAGATGATGGTGCCGGAGGTGATGGTGTAGGAGGTGATGGTGTAAGAGGTGATGGTGAAGGAGGTGATGGTGTTGGAGGTGGTGGTATATGAGGTGATGGTGTAGGAGGTGGTGGTGCAGGAAGTGGTGTTGTAAGAGTTGATTGTGTAGGAGGTGGTGTAGGAGGTGATGGTGTAAGAGGTGATGGTGAAGGAGGTGATGGTGAAGGAGGTGATAATGAAGGAGGTGGTGGTGAAGGAGATGATGGTGTAGGAGGTGATGGTGTAGGAAGTGATAGTGTAGGAGGTGATGGTGTACCAAGTGATAGTGTAGGAAGTGATGGTGTAGGAAATGATGATGTAGGAGGTGATAGTGTAGGAGGTGGTGGTGAAGGTGGTGTTGGTGCAGGAGGTGGTGTAAGAGGTGATGGTATAGGAAGTGAAAGTGTAGGAAGTGATGGTGTAGGAGTTGATAGTGTAGGAGGTGGTGGTGTAGAAGGTGATGATGTAGGAGGTGATGGTGTAGGAGGTGATGATGTAGGAGGTGATGGTGTAGGAGGTGGTGGTGTAGGAAGTGTTGTTGCAGGAAGTGGTAGTGTAGGAGGTTATGGTGTAGGATGTGTTGTTGTAGGAGGTGATGGTGTAGGGGGTGATGGTGAAGGAGGTGATAATGAAGGAGTTGGTGGTGAAGGAGGTGATGGTGTAGGAAGTGATGGTGTAGGAGGTGATGGTGTAGGAAGAGCTGATGTATGAGGTGACGGTGCAGGAGGTAGTGTAAGAGGTGATGGTGTAGGAAGTGAAAGTGTAGGAAGTGATGGTGTTGGAATTGATAGTGTAGGAGGTGGTGGTGTAGGAGGTGATGATGTAGGAGGTGATGGTGTAGGATGTGTTGTTGTTGGAGGTGATGGTGTAGGGGGTGATGGTGAAGGAGGTGATAATGAAGGAGGTGGTGGTGAAGGAGTTGATGGTGTAGGAAGTGATAGTGTAGGAAGTGATGGTGTAGGAATTGATAGTGTAGGATGTGATAGTGTAGGAGGTGGTGGTGTAGGAGGTGATGATGTAGGAGGTGATGGTGTAGGAGTTGATGATGTAGGAGGTGATGGTGTAGGAGGTGGTGGTGTAGGAAGTGGTGTTGCAGGAAGTGGTACTGTAGGAGGTGATGGTGCAGGAGCTGGTGGTACAGGAGGTGATCGTGAAGGAGGTGATGGTGTAGGAGGTGTTGGTGTAAGAAGTGATGGTCTAGGGAGTGATGGTGTAGGAGGTGATGGTGTAAGAGGTGATGGTGAAGTAGGTTATGGTGTAGTAGGTGGTGGTGCAGGAGATGGTGGTGTAAGAGATGATTGTGTAGGAGGTGGTGGTGTAAGAGTTGATGGTGTTGGAGGTGATGGTGAAAGAGGTGGTCGTCAAGGTGATGGTGTAGGAAGTGGTGTTGCAGGAAGTGGTGGTGTAGGAGGTGATGTTGTAGGGGGTGGTGGTGTAGGAGGTGATGGCGTAGGAGGTGATGATGTAGGAGGTGATGGTGTAGGAGGTTATGGTGTAGGAGATGATGGAGTAGGATTTGATGGTTTAGGAGGTGAAGGTGTAGGAAGTGGTGGAGTAGGAGGTGATGGTGTAGGATTTGATGGTTTATGAGGTGATGGTGTAGGAGGTGATGATGTTGGAGGTGGTGGTGTAGGAGCTGTTGGTGTAGGAGGTGATGGTGCAGGAGTTGATGTTGTAGGAGGTGATGGTGCAGGAGGTGATGGTGTAGGAGGTGATGGTGTAGGGGGTGATGGTGTAGGAGGTGATGGTGCAGGAGGTGATGGTGAAGGAGGTGCTGGTGAGGGTGATGGTGTAGGAGGTTATGGTGTAGGAAGTGATGGTGTAGGAGTTGATGGGGTAGGAGGTGATGGGGTAGGAGTTGATTGGGTAGGAGGTGATGGTGTAGGAGGTGATGGTGTAGGAGGTTATGGTGTAGGAAGTGATGTTGTAGGAAGTTTATGGTGTAGGAGGTGATGGTGTAGGAGATGATGGAGCAATAGGTGATGGTGTAGTAGGTGATGGTGAGGGAGATGATGGTGCCGGAGGTGATGGTGTAGGAGGTGATGGTGTAAGAGGTGATGGTGAAGGAGGTGATGGTGTTGGAGGTGGTGGTATATGAGGTGATGGTGTAGGAGGTGGTGGTGCAGGAAGTGGTGTTGTAAGAGTTGATTGTGTAGGAGGTGTTGGTGTAGGAGGTGATGGTGTAAGAGGTGATGGTGAAGGAGGTGATGGTGAAGGAGGTGATGGTGAAGGAGGTGATAATGAAGGAGGTGGTGGTGAAGGAGGTGATGGTGTAGGAGGTGATGGTGTAGGAAGTGATAGTGTAGGAGGTGATGGTGTACCAAGTGATAGTGTAGGAAGTGATGGTGTAGGAAATGATGATGTAGGAGGTGACAGTGCATGAGGTGGTGGTGAAGGTGGTGATGATGTAGGAGGTGATGGTGTAGGAGGTGATGATGTAGGAGGTGATGGTGTAGGAGGTGATGATGTAGGAGGTGATGGTGTAGGGGGTGGTTTTGTAGGAAGTGGTGATGCAGGAAGTGGTAGTGTAGGAAGTTATGGTGTTGGATGTGTTGTTGTAGGAGGTGATGGTGTAGGGGGTGATGGTGAAGGAGGTGATAATGAAGGAGGTGGTGGTGAAGGAGGTGATGGTGTAGGAGGTGATGGTGTAGAAAGTGAAAGTGTAGGAGGTGATGGTGTAGGAGGAGATGATGTAGGAGGTGTTGGTAAAGGTGGTGTTGGTGCAGGAGGTGGTGTAAGAGGTGATGGTGTAGGAAGTGAAAGTGTAGGAAGTGATGGTGTAGGAATTGATAGTGTAGGAGGTGGTGGTGTAGGAGGTGATAATGTAGGAGGTGCTGGTGTAGGATGTGTTGTAGGAGGTTATGGTGTAGGGGGTGATGGTGAAGGAGGTGATAATGAAGGAGGTGGTGGTGAAGGAGTTGATGGTGTAGGAAGTGAAAGTGTAGGAAGTGATGGTGTAGGAATTGATAGTGTAGGAGATGGTGGTGTAGGAAGTGGTGTTGCAGGAAGTGGTAGTGTAGGAGGTTATGGTGTAGGATGTGTTGTTGTAGGAGGTGATGGTGTAGGGGGTGATGGTGAAGGAGGTTATGGTGTAGGAAGTGATGTTGTAGGAAGTTTATGGTGTAGTAGGTGATGGTGTAGGAGGTGGTGGTACAGGAGGTGATGGTGAAGGAGGTGATGGTGTAGGAGGTGTTGGTGTAGGATGTGATGGTGTAGGAAGTGATGGTGTAGGAGGTGATGGTGTAAGAGGTGATGGTGAAGTAGGTTATGGTGTAGCAGGTGGTGGTGCAGGAGATGGTGGTGTAAGAGATGATTGTGTTGGAGGTGATGGTGAAAGAGGTGGTCGTCAAGGTGATGGTGTAGGAAGTGGTGTTGCAGGAAGTGGTGGTGTAGGAGGTGATGTTGTAGGGGGTGGTGGTGTAGGAGGTGATGGAGTAGGAGGTGATGGTGTAGGAGGTGATGGTGTAGGAGGTTATGGTGTAGGAGATGATGGAGTAGGATTTGATGGTTTAGGAGGTGAAGGTGTAGGAAGTGGTGGAGTAGGAGGTGATGGTGTAGGATTTGATGGTTTATGAGGTGATGGTGTAGGAGGTGATGATGTTGGAGGTGGTGGTGTAGGAGCTGGTGGTGTAGGAGGTGATGGTGCAGGAGGTGATGGTGCAGGAGGTGATGGTGTAGGAGGTGATGGTGAGGGAGATGATGGTGCCGGAGGTGATGGTGTAGGAGGTGATGGTGTAAGAGGTGATGGTGAAGGAGGTGATGGTGTTGGAGGTGGTGGTATATGAGGTGATGGTGCAGGAGGTGATGGTGTAGGAGGTGATGGTGAGGGAGATGATGGTGCCGGAGGTGATGGTGTAGGAGGTGATGGTGTAAGAGGTGATGGTGAAGGAGGTGATGGTGTTGGAGGTGGTGGTATATGAGGTGATGGTGTAGGAGGTGGTGGTGCAGGAAGTGGTGTTGTAAGAGTTGATTGTGTAGGAGGTGTTGGTGTAGGAGGTGATGGTGTAAGAGGTGATGGTGAAGGAGGTGATGGTGAAGGAGGTGATAATGAAGGAGGTGGTGGTGAAGGAGGTGATGGTGTAGGAGGTGATGGTGTAGGAAGTGATAGTGTAGGAGGTGATGGTGTACCAAGTGATAGTGTAGGAAGTGATGGTGTAGGAAATGATGATGTAGGAGGTGACAGTGCATGAGGTGGTGGTGAAGGTGGTGTTGGTGCAGGAGGTGGTGTAAGAGGTGATGGTGTAAGAAGTGAAAGTGTAGGAAGTGATGTGTAGGAGTTGATAGTGTAGGAGGTGGTGGTGTAGGAAGTGAAAGTGTAGGAAGTGATGGTGTAGGAGATTGATAGTGTAGGAGGTGATGATGTAGGAGGTGATGGTGTAGGAGGTGATGATGCAGGAGGTGATGGTGTAGGAGGTGGTGGTGTGTAGGAAGTGGTGTTGCAGGAAGTGGTTAGTGTAGGAGGTTATGGTGTAGGATGTGTTGTTGTAGGAGGTGATGGTGTATGGGGTGATGGTTGAAGGAGGTGATAATGAAGGAGGTGGTGGTGAAGGAGGTGATGGTGTAGGAGGTGATGGTGTAGGAAGTGATGGTGTAGGAGGTGATGGTGTAGGAGGAGATGATGTAGGAGGTGACGGTGCAGGAGGTGTTGGTAAAGGTGGTGTTGGTACAGGAGGTGGTGTAAGAGGTGATGGTGTAGGAAGTGAAAGTGTAGGAAGTGATGGTGTAGGAATTGATAGTGTAGGAGGTGTTGGTGTAGGAGGTGATGATGTAGGAGGTGATGGTGTAGGATGTGTTGTTGTAGGAGGTGATGGTGTAGGGGGTGAATGGTGAAGGAGGTGATAATGAAGGAGGTGGTGGTGAAGGAGGTGATGGTGTAGGAGGTCATGGTGTAGGAAGTGATAGTGTAGGAAGTGATGGTGTAGGAAATGATGATGTAGGAGGTAACAGTGCAGGAGCTGGTGGTGAAGGTGGTGTTGGTGCAGGAGGTGGTGTAAGAGGTGATGGTGTAGGAAGAGATAGTGTAGGAAGTTATGGTGTAGGTATTGATAGTGTAGGATGTAATAGTGTAGGAGGTGATGATGTTGGAGGTGATGGTGTAGGAGGTGATGATGTAGGTGGTGATTGTGTAGGAGGTGGTGGTGTAGGAAGTGGTGTTGCAGGATGTGGTAGTGTAGGAGGTTATGGTGTATGATGTGTTGTTGTAGGAGGTGATGGTGTAGGAAGTGATAGTGTAGGAGGTGATGGTGTACCAAGTGATAGTGTAGGAAGTGATGGTGTAGGAAATGATGATGTAGGAGGTGACAGTGCAGGAGGTGGTGGTGAAGGTGGTTTTGGTGCAGGAGGTGATGGTGTAGGAAGTGATTGGTGTAGGAGGTGATGGTGTAGGAAGAGCTGATGTAGGAGGTGACGGTGCAGGAGGTGGTGTAAGAGGTGATGGTGTAGGAAGTGAACGTGTAGGAAGTGATGGTGTAGGAATTGATAGTGTAGGAGGTGGTGGTGTAGGAGGTGATGATGTAGGAGGTGATGGTGTAGGATGTGTTGTTGTAGGAGGTGATGGTGTAGGGGGTGATGGTGAAGGAGGTGATAATGAAGGAGGTGGTGGTGAAGGAGTTGATGGTGTAGGAATTGATAGTGCAGGAGGTGATGGTGTAGGAGATGATGGTGAGGGAGATGATGGTGCCGGAGGTGATGGTGTAGGAGGTGATGGTGTAAGAGGTGATGGTGAAGGAGGTGATGGTGTTGGAGGTGGTGGTATATGAGGTGATGGTGTAGGAGGTGGTGGTGCAGGAAGTGGTGTTGTAAGAGTTGATTGTGTAGGAGGTGTTGGTGTAGGAGGTGATGGTGTAAAAGGTGATGGTGAAGGAGGTGATGGTGAAGGAGGTGATAATGAAGGAGGTGGTGGTGAAGGAGGTGATGGTGTAGGAGGTGATGGTGTAGGAAGTGATAGTGTAGGAGGTGATGGTGTACCAAGTGATAGTGTAGGAAGTGATGGTGTAGGAAATGATGATGTAGGAGGTGACAGTGCATGAGGTGGTGATGAAGGTGGTGTTGGTGCAGGAGGTGGTGTAAGAGGTGATGGTGTAGGAAGAGATAGTGTAGGAAGTTATGGTGTAGGTATTGATAGTGTAGGATGTAATAGTGTAGGAGGTGATGATGTCGGAGGTGATGGTGTAGGAGGTGATGATGTAGGTGGTGATTGTGTAGGAGGTGGTGGTGTAGGAAGTGGTGTTGCAGGATGTGGTAGTGTAGGAGGTTATGGTGTATGATGTGTTGTTGTAGGAGGTGATGGTGTAGGGGGTGATGGTGAAGGAGGTGATAATGAAAGAGGTGGTGGTGAAGGAGGTGATGGTGTAGGAGGTGATGGTGTAGGAAGTGATAGTGTAGGAGGTGATGGAGTACCAAGTGATAGTGTAGGAAGTGATGGTGTAGGAAATGATGATGTAGGAGGTGACAGTGCAGGAGGTGGTGGTGAAGGTGGTTTTGGTGCAGGAGGTGGTGTAAGAGGTGATGGTGTAGGAAGTGATAGTGTAGGAAGTGATGGTGTAGGAATTGATAGTGTAGGATGTGATAGTGTAGGAGGTGGTGGTGTAGGAGGTGATGATGTAGGAGGTGATGGTGTAGGAGGTGATGATGTAGGAGGTGATGGTGTAGGAGGTGGTGGTGTAGGAAGTGATAGTGTAGGAGGTGATGGTGTACCAAGTGATAGTGTAGGAAGTGATGGTGTAGGAAATGATGATGTAGGAGGTGATAGTGCAGGAGGTGGTGGTGAAGGTGGTGTTGGTGCAGGAGGTGGTGTAAGAGGTGATGGTGTAGGAAGTGAAAGTGTAGGAAGTGATGGTGTAGGAGTTGATAGTGTAGGAGGTGGTGGTGTAGAAGGTGATGATGTAGGAGGTGATGGTGTAGGAGGTGATGATGTAGGAGGTGATGGTGTAGGAGGTGGTGGTGTAGGAAGTGGTGTTGCAGGAAGTGGTAGTGTAGGAGGTTATGGTGTAGGATGTGTTGTTGTAGGAGGTGATGGTGTAGGGGGTGATGGTGAAGGAGGTGATAATGTAGGAGGTGGTGGTGAAGGAGGTGATGGTGTAGGAGGTGATGGTGTAGGAAGTGATGGTGTAGGAGGTGATGGTGTAGGAAGAGCTGATGTAGGAGGTGACGGTGCAGGAGGTGGTGTAAGAGGTGATGGTGTAGGAAGTGAAAGTGTAGGAAGTGATGGTGTAGGAATTGATAGTGTAGGAGGTGGTGGTGTAGGAGGTGATAATGTAGGAGGTGATGGTGTAGGATGTGTTGTTGTAGGAGGTGATGGTGTAGGGGGTGATGGTGAAGGAGGTGATAATGAAGGAGGTGGTGGTGTAGGAGGTGATGATGTAGGAGGTGATGGTGTAGGAGGTGGTGGTGTAGGAAGTGGTGTTGCAGGAAGTGGTAGTGTAGGAGGTTATGGTGTAGGATGTGTTGTTGTAGGAGGTGATGGTGTAGGGGGTGATGGTGAAGGAGGTGATAATGATGGAGGTGGTGGTGAAGGAGGTGATGGTGTAGGAGGTGATGGTGTAGGAAGTGATGGTGTAGGAGGTGATGGTGTAGGAAGAGCTGATGTAGGAGGTGACGGTGCAGGAGGTGGTGTAAGAGGTGATGGTGTAGGAAGTGAAAGTGTAGGAAGTGATGGTGTAGGAATTGATAGTGTAGGAGGTGGTGGTGTAGGAGGTGATGATGTAGGAGGTGATGGTGTAGGATGTGTTGTTGTAGGAGGTGATGGTGTAGGGGGTGATGGTGAAGGAGGTGATAATGAAGGAGGTGGTGGTGTAGGAGGTGATGATGTAGGAGGTGATGGTGTAGGAGGTGGTGGTGTAGGAAGTGGTGTTGCAGGAAGTGGTAGTGTAGGAGGTTATGGTGTAGGATGTGTTGTTGTAGGAGGTGATGGTGTAGGGGGTGATGGTGAAGGAGGTGATAATGAAGGAGGTGGTGGTGAAGGAGGTGATGGTGTAGGAGGTGATGGTGTAGGAAGTGATGGTGTAGGAGGTGATGGTGTAGGAAGAGCTGATGTAGGAGGTGACGGTGCAGGAGGTGGTGTAAGAGGTGATGGTGTAGGAAGTGAACGTGTAGGAAGTGATGGTGTAGGAATTGATAGTGTAGGAGGTGGTGGTGTAGGAGGTGATGATGTAGGAGGTGATGGTGTAGGATGTGTTGTTGTAGGAGGTGATGGTGTAGGGGGTGATGGTGAAGGAGGTGATAATGAAGGAGGTGGTGGTGAAGGAGTTGATGGTGTAGGAATTGATAGTGCAGGAGGTGATGGTGTAGGAGATGATGGTGAGGGAGATGATGGTGCCGGAGGTGATGGTGTAGGAGGTGATGGTGTAAGAGGTGATGGTGAAGGAGGTGATGGTGTTGGAGGTGGTGGTATATGAGGTGATGGTGTAGGAGGTGCTGGTGCAGGAAGTGGTGTTGTAAGAGTTGATTGTGTAGGAGGTGTTGGTGTAGGAGGTGATGGTGTAAGAGGTGATGGTGAAGGAGGTGATGGTGAAGGAGGTGATAATGAAGGAGGTGGTGGTGAAGGAGGTGATGGTGTAGGAGGTGATGGTGTAGGAAGTAATAGTGTAGGAAGTGATGGTGTAGGAGGTGATGGTGTAAGAGGTGATGGTGAAGGAGGTGATGGTGTAGTAGTTGGTGGTACAGGAGGTGATGGTGTTGGAGGTGATGGTGTAGGAGGTGGTGTAAGAGATGACTGTAGGTGGTGTTGGTGTATGTGGTGATAGTGCTAGAGGTGATGATGAAGGAGGTGATGGTGTAGGATGTGATAGTGTAGGAGGTGGTGGTGTAGGAGGTGATGGTGCAGGAGGTGGGTTATGGTGTAGGATGTGTTGTTGTAGGAGGTGATGTTGTAGGAGGTGACGGTGCAGGAGGTGTTGGTAAAGGTGGTGTTGGTGCAGGAGGTGGTGTAAGAGGTGATGGTGTAGGAAGTGAAAGTGTAGGAAGTGATGGTGTAGGAATTGATAGTGTAGGATGTGATAGTGTAGGAGGTGGTGGTGTAGGAGGTGATGGTGTAGGAGGTGATAGTGTAGGACGTGATGGTGTACCAAGTGATAGTGTAGGAAGTGATGGTGTAGGAAATGATGATGTAGGAGGTGACAGTGCATGAGGTGGTGGTGAAGGTGGTGTTGGTGCAGGAGGTGGTGTAAGAGGTGATGGTGTAGGAAGAGATAGTGTAGGAAGTTATGGTGTAGGTATTGATAGTGTAGGATGTAATAGTGTAGGAGGTGATGATGTCGGTGGTGATGGTGTAGGAGGTGATGATGTAGGTGGTGATTGTGTAGGAGGTGGTGGTGTAGGAAGTGGTGTTGCAGGATGTGGTAGTGTAGGAGGTTATGGTGTATGATGTGTTGTTGTAGGAGGTGATGGTGTAGGGGGTGATGGTGAAGGAGGTGATAATGAAAGAGGTGGTGGTGAAGGAGGTGATGGTGTAGGAGGTGATGGTGTAGGAAGTGATAGTGTAGGAGGTGATGGAGTACCAAGTGATAGTGTAGGAAGTGATGGTGTAGGAAATGATGATGTAGGAGGTGACAGTGCAGGAGGTAGTGGTGAAGGTGGTTTTGGTCAGGAGGTGGTGTAAGAGGTGATGGTGTAGGAAGTGATAGTGTAGGAAGTGATGGTGTAGGAATTGATAGTGTAGGATGTGATAGTGTAGGAGGTGGTGGTGTAGGAGGTGATGATGTAGGAGGTGATGGTGTAGGAGGTGATGATGTAGGAGGTGATGGTGTAGGAGGTGGTGGTGTAGGAAGTGATAGTGTAGGAGGTGATGGTGTACCAAGTGATAGTGTAGGAAGTGATGGTGTAGGAAATGATGATGTAGGAGGTGATAGTGCAGGAGGTGGTGGTGAAGGTGGTGTTGGTGCAGGAGGTGGTGTAAGAGGTGATGGTGTAGGAAGTGAAAGTGTAGGAAGTGATGGTGTAGGAGTTGATAGTGTAGGAGGTGGTGGTGTAGAAGGTGATGATGTAGGAGGTGATGGTGTAGGAGGTGATGATGTAGGAGGTGATGGTGTAGGAGGTGGTGGTGTAGGAAGTGGTGTTGCAGGAAGTGGTAGTGTAGGAGGTTATGGTGTAGGATGTGTTGTTGTAGGAGGTGATGGTGTAGGGGGTGATGGTGAAGGAGGTGATAATGAAGGAGGTGGTGGTGAAGGAGGTGATGGTGTAGGAGGTGATGGTGTAGGAAGTGATGGTGTAGGAGGTGATGGTGTAGGAAGAGCTGATGTAGGAGGTGACGGTGCAGGAGGTGGTGTAAGAGGTGATGGTGTAGGAAGTGAAAGTGTAGGAAGTGATGGTGTAGGAATTGATAGTGTAGGAGGTGGTGGTGTAGGAGGTGATAATGTAGGAGGTGATGGTGTAGGATGTGTTGTTGTAGGAGGTGATGGTGTAGGGGGTGATGGTGAAGGAGGTGATAATGAAGGAGGTGGTGGTGTAGGAGGTGATGATGTAGGAGGTGATGGTGTAGGAGGTGGTGGTGTAGGAAGTGGTGTTGCAGGAAGTGGTAGTGTAGGAGGTTATGGTGTAGGATGTGTTGTTGTAGGAGGTGATGGTGAAGGAGGTGATAATGAAGGAGGTGGTGGTGAAGGAGGTGATGGTGTAGGAGGTGATGGTGTAGGAAGTGATGGTGTAGGAGGTGATGGTGTAGGAAGAGCTGATGTAGGAGGTGACGGTGCAGGAGGTGGTGTAAGAGGTGATGGTGTAGGAAGTGAAAGTGTAGGAAGTGATGGTGTAGGAATTGATAGTGTAGGAGGTGGTGGTGTAGGAGGTGATGATGTAGGAGGTGATGGTGTAGGATGTGTTGTTGTAGGAGGTGATGGTGTAGGGGGTGATGGTGAAGGAGGTGATAATGAAGGAGGTGGTGGTGAAGGAGTTGATGGTGTAGGAATTGATAGTGCAGGAGGTGATGGTGTAGGAGCTGATGGTGAGGGAGATGATGGTGCCAGAGGTGATGGTGTAGGAGGTGATGGTGTAAGAGGTGATGGTGAAGGAGGTGATGGTGTTGGAGGTGGTGGTATATGAGGTGATGGTGTAGGAGGTGGTGGTGCAGGAAGTGGTGTTGTAAGAGTTGATTGTGTAGGAGGTGTTGGTGTAGGAGGTGATGGTGTAAGAGGTGATGGTGAAGGAGGTGATGGTGAAGGAGGTGATAATGAAGGAGGTGGTGGTGAAGGAGGTGATGGTGTAGGAGGTGATGGTGTAGGAAGTGATAGTGTAGGAGGTGATGGTGTACCAAGTGATAGTGTAGGAAGTGATGGTGTAGGAAATGATGATGTAGGAGGTGATAGTGCAGGAGGTGGTGGTGAAGGTGGTGTTGGTGCAGGAGGTGGTGTAAGAGGTGATGGTATAGGAAGTGAAAGTGTAGGAAGTGATGGTGTAGGAGTTGATAGTGTAGGAGGTGGTGGTGTAGAAGGTGATGATGTAGGAGGTGATGGTGTAGGAGGTGATGATGTAGGAGGTGATGGTGTAGGAGGTGGTGGTGTAGGAAGTGTTGTTGCAGGAAGTGGTAGTGTAGGAGGTTATGGTGTAGGATGTGTTGTTGTAGGAGGTGATGGTGTAGGGGGTGATGGTGAAGGAGGTGATAATGAAGGAGGTGGTGGTGAAGGAGGTGATGGTGTAGGAAGTGATAGTGTAGGAAGTGATGGTGTAGGAATTGATAGTGTAGGATGTGATAGTGTAGGAGGTGGTGGTGTAGGAGGTGATGATGTAGGAGGTGATGGTGTAGGAGTTGATGATGTAGGAGGTGTTGGTGTAGGAGGTGGTGGTGTAGGAAGTGGTGTTGCAGGAAGTGGTAGTGTAGGAGGTGATGGTGTAGGAGCTGGTGGTACAGGAGGTGATGGTGAAGGAGGTGATGGTGTAGGAGATGGGTGTAGGAAGTGATGGTCTAGGGACTGATGGTGTAGCAGGTGATGGTGTAAGAGGTGATGGTGAAGTAGGTGATGGTGTAGGAGGTGGTGGTACAGGAGGTGATGGTGAAGGAGGTGATGGTGTAGGAGGTGTTGGTGTAGGAAGTGATGGTGTAGGAAGTGATGGTGTAGGAGGTGATGGTGTAAGAGGTGATGGTGAAGTAGGTTATGGTGTAGCAGGTGGTGGTGCAGGAGATGGTGGGGTAAGAGATGATTGTGTAGGAGGTGGTGGTGTAAGAGTTGATGGTGTTGGAGGTGATGGTGAAAGGGTGGTCGTGAAGGTGATGGTGTAGGAAGTGGTGTTGCAGGAAGTGGTGGTGTAGGAGGTGATGGTGTAGGGGGTGGTGGTGTAGGAGGTGATGGCGTAGGAGGTGATGGTGTAGGAGGTGATGGTGTAGGTGGTTATGGTGTAGGAGATGATGGAGTAGGATTTGATGGTTTAGGAGGTGAAGGTGTAGGAAGTGGTGGAGTAGGAGGTGATGGTGTAGGATTTGATGGTTTATGAGGTGATGGTGTAGGAGGTGATGATGTAGGAGGTGATGGTGTAGGAGCTGGTGGTGAGGGAGATGATGGTGCCGGAGGTGACGGTGTAGGAGGTGATGGTGTAAGAGGTGATGGTGAAGGAGGTGATGGTGTTGGAGGTGGTGGTATATGAGGTGATGGTGTAGGAGGTGGTGGTGTAGGAAGTGGTGTTGCAGGATGTGGTAGTGTAGGAGGTTATGGTGTATGATGTGTTGTTGTAGGAGGTGATGGTGTAGGGGGTGATGGTGAAGGAGGTGATAATGAAAGAGGTGGTGGTGAAGGAGGTGATGGTGTAGGAGGTGATGGTGTAGGAAGTGATGGTGTAGGAAGTGATGGTGTAGGAAATGATGATGTAGGAGGTGACAGTGCAGGAGGTGGTGGTGAAGGTGGTTTTGGTGCAGGAGGTGGTGTAAGAGGTGATGGTGTAGGAAGTGATAGTGTACGAAGTGATGGTGTAGGAATTGATAGTGTAGGATGTGATAGTGTAGGAGGTGGTGGTGTAGGAGGTGATGGGGTAGGAGTTGATTGGGTAGGAGGTGATGGGGTAGGAGGTGATGGTGTTGTAGGTGATGGTGAAGGAGGTGGTGGTGAGGGTGATGATGGTGCCCGAGGTGATGGTGTAGGAGGTGATGGTGTAAGAGGTGATGGTGAAGGAGGTGATGGTGTTGGAGGTGTGGTATATGAGGTGATGGTGTTGGAGGTGGTGGTGCAGGAAGTGGTGTTGTAAGAGTTGATTGTGTAGGAGGTGTTGGTGTTGGAGGTGATGGTGTAAGAGGTGATGGTGAAGGAGGTGATGGTGTAGGAGGTGGTGGTGCAGTAGGTATTGTTGTAGGAGGTGCTGGTGTAGGAGGTGGTGGTGTAGGAGGTGATGGTGTAGGAGGTGATGGTGCAGGAGGTGATGGTGAAGGAGGTGCTGGTGAGGGTGATGGTGTAGGAGGTTATGGTGTAGGAAGTGATGGTGTAGGAGTTGATGGGGTAGGAGGTGATGGGGTAGGAGTTGATTGGGTAGGAGGTGATGGGGTAGGAGGTGATGGTGTAGTAGGTGATGGTGAAGGAGGTGGTGGTGAGGGTGATGGTGTAGGAGGTTATGGTGTAGGAAGTGATGTTGTAGGAAGTTTATGGTGTAGGAGGTGATGGTGTAGGAGGTAATGGTGCAGGAGGTGATGGTGTAGGAGGTGATGGTGAGGGAGATGATGGTGCCGGAGGTGATGGTGTAGGAGGTGATGGTGTAAGAGGTGATGGTGAAGGAGGTGATGGTGTTGGAGGTGGTGGTATATGAGGTGATGGTGTAGGAGGTGATGGTGTAGGAGGTGGTGGTGTAGGAAGTGTTGTTGCAGGAAGTGGTAGTGTAGGAGGTTATGGTGTAGGATGTGTTGTTGTAGGAGGTGATGGTGTAGGGGGTGATGGTGAAGGAGGTGATAATGAAGGAGGTGGTGGTGAAGGAGGTGATGGTGTAGGAAGTGATAGTGTAGGAAGTGATGGTGTAGGAATTGATAGTGTAGGATGTGATAGTGTAGGAGGTGGTGGTGTAGGAGGTGATGATGTAGGAGGTGATGGTGTAGGAGTTGATGATGTAGGAGGTGTTGGTGTAGGAGGTGGTGGTGTAGGAAGTGGTGTTGCAGGAAGTGGTAGTGTAGGAGGTGATGGTGTAGGAGCTGGTGGTACAGGAGGTGATGGTGAAGGAGGTGATGGTGTAGGAGATGGGTGTAGGAAGTGATGGTCTAGGGACTGATGGTGTAGCAGGTGATGGTGTAAGAGGTGATGGTGAAGTAGGTGATGGTGTAGGAGGTGGTGGTACAGGAGGTGATGGTGAAGGAGGTGATGGTGTAGGAGGTGTTGGTGTAGGAAGTGATGGTGTAGGAAGTGATGGTGTAGGAGGTGATGGTGTAAGAGGTGATGGTGAAGTAGGTTATGGTGTAGCAGGTGGTGGTGCAGGAGATGGTGGGGTAAGAGATGATTGTGTAGGAGGTGGTGGTGTAAGAGTTGATGGTGTTGGAGGTGATGGTGAAAGGGTGGTCGTGAAGGTGATGGTGTAGGAAGTGGTGTTGCAGGAAGTGGTGGTGTAGGAGGTGATGGTGTAGGGGGTGGTGGTGTAGGAGGTGATGGCGTAGGAGGTGATGGTGTAGGAGGTGATGGTGTAGGTGGTTATGGTGTAGGAGATGATGGAGTAGGATTTGATGGTTTAGGAGGTGAAGGTGTAGGAAGTGGTGGAGTAGGAGGTGATGGTGTAGGATTTGATGGTTTATGAGGTGATGGTGTAGGAGGTGATGATGTAGGAGGTGATGGTGTAGGAGCTGGTGGTGAGGGAGATGATGGTGCCGGAGGTGACGGTGTAGGAGGTGATGGTGTAAGAGGTGATGGTGAAGGAGGTGATGGTGTTGGAGGTGGTGGTATATGAGGTGATGGTGTAGGAGGTGGTGGTGTAGGAAGTGGTGTTGCAGGATGTGGTAGTGTAGGAGGTTATGGTGTATGATGTGTTGTTGTAGGAGGTGATGGTGTAGGGGGTGATGGTGAAGGAGGTGATAATGAAAGAGGTGGTGGTGAAGGAGGTGATGGTGTAGGAGGTGATGGTGTAGGAAGTGATGGTGTAGGAAGTGATGGTGTAGGAAATGATGATGTAGGAGGTGACAGTGCAGGAGGTGGTGGTGAAGGTGGTTTTGGTGCAGGAGGTGGTGTAAGAGGTGATGGTGTAGGAAGTGATAGTGTACGAAGTGATGGTGTAGGAATTGATAGTGTAGGATGTGATAGTGTAGGAGGTGGTGGTGTAGGAGGTGATGGGGTAGGAGTTGATTGGGTAGGAGGTGATGGGGTAGGAGGTGATGGTGTTGTAGGTGATGGTGAAGGAGGTGGTGGTGAGGGTGATGATGGTGCCCGAGGTGATGGTGTAGGAGGTGATGGTGTAAGAGGTGATGGTGAAGGAGGTGATGGTGTTGGAGGTGTGGTATATGAGGTGATGGTGTTGGAGGTGGTGGTGCAGGAAGTGGTGTTGTAAGAGTTGATTGTGTAGGAGGTGTTGGTGTTGGAGGTGATGGTGTAAGAGGTGATGGTGAAGGAGGTGATGGTGTAGGAGGTGGTGGTGCAGTAGGTATTGTTGTAGGAGGTGCTGGTGTAGGAGGTGGTGGTGTAGGAGGTGATGGTGTAGGAGGTGATGGTGCAGGAGGTGATGGTGAAGGAGGTGCTGGTGAGGGTGATGGTGTAGGAGGTTATGGTGTAGGAAGTGATGGTGTAGGAGTTGATGGGGTAGGAGGTGATGGGGTAGGAGTTGATTGGGTAGGAGGTGATGGGGTAGGAGGTGATGGTGTAGTAGGTGATGGTGAAGGAGGTGGTGGTGAGGGTGATGGTGTAGGAGGTTATGGTGTAGGAAGTGATGTTGTAGGAAGTTTATGGTGTAGGAGGTGATGGTGTAGGAGGTGATGGTGCAGGAGGTGATGGTGTAGGAGGTGATGGTGAGGGAGATGATGGTGCCGGAGGTGATGGTGTAGGAGGTGATGGTGTAAGAGGTGATGGTGAAGGAGGTGATGGTGTTGGAGGTGGTGGTATATGAGGTGATGGTGTAGGAGGTGGTGGTGCAGGAAGTGGTGTTGTAAGAGTTGATTGTGTAGGAGGTGTTTGTGTAGGAGGTGATGGTGTAAGAGGTGATGGTGTAGGAAGTGACAGTGTAGGAGGTGATGGTGTACCAAGTGATAGTGTAGGAAGTGATGGTGTAGGAAATGATGATGTAGGAGGTGACAGTGCATGAGGTGGTGGTGAAGGTGGTGTTGGTGCAGGAGGTGGTGTAAGAGGTGATGGTGTAGGAAGTGAAAGTGTAGGAAGTGTTGGTGTAGGAGTTGATAGTGTAGGAGGTGATGATGTAGGAGGTGATGGTGTAGGAGGTGATGATGTAGGAGGTGATGGTGTAGGAGGTGGTGGTGTAGGAAGTGGTGTTGCAGGAAGTGGTAGTGTAGGAGGTTATGGTGTAGGATGTGTTGTTGTAGGAGGTGATGGTGTAGGGGGTGATGGTGAAGGAGGTGATAATGAAGGAGGTGGTGGTGAAGGAGGTGATGGTGTAGGAGGTGATGGTGTAGGAAGTGATGGTGTAGGAGGTGATGGTGTAGGAGGAGATGATGTAGGAGGTGACGGTGCAGGAGGTGTTGGTAAAGGTGGTGTTGGTGCAGGAGGTGGTGTAAGAGGTGATGGTGTAGGAAGTGAAAGTGTAGGAAGTGATGGTGTAGGAATTGATAGTGTAGGAGGTGGTGGTGTAGGAGGTGATGATGTAGGAGGTGATGGTGTAGGATGTGTTGTTGTAGGAGGTGATGGTGTAGGGGGTGATGGTGAAGGAGGTGATAATGAAGGAGGTGGTGGTGAAGGAGGTGATGGTGTAGGAGGTGATGGTGTAGGAGGTGACGGTGTAGGAAGTGATAGTGTAGGAGGTGATGGAGTACCAAGTGATAGTGTAGGAAGTGATGGTGTAGGAAATGATGATGTAGGAGGTGACAGTGCAGGAGGTGGTGGTGAAGGAGGTGTTGGTGCAGGAGGTGGTGTAAGAGGTGATGGTGTCGGAAGTGATAGTGTAGGAAGTGATTGTGTAGGAAATGATAGTGTAGGATGTGATAGTGTAGGAGGTGGTGGTTTAGGAGGTGATGATGTAGGAGGTGATGGTGTAGGAGGTGATGATGTAGGAGGTGATGGTGTAGGAGGTGGTGGTGTAGGAAGTGATAGTGTAGGAGGTGATGGTGTACCAAGTGATAGTGTAGGAAGTGATGGTGTAGGAAATGATGATGTAGGAGGTGATAGTGCAGGAGGTGGTGGTGAAGGTGGTGTCGGTGCAGGAGGTGGTGTAAGAGGTGATGGTATAGGAAGTTAAAGTGTAGGAAGTGATGGTGTAGGAATTGATAGTGTAGGAGGTGGTGGTGTAGAAGGTGATGATGTAGGAGGTGATGGTGTAGGAGGTGGTGGTGTAGGAAGTGGTGTTGCAGCAAGTGGTAGTGTAGGAGGTTATGGTGTAGGATGTGTTGTTGTAGGAGGTGATGGTGTAGGGGGTGATGGTGAAGGAGGTGATAATGAAGGAGGTGGTGGTGAAGGAGGTGATGGTGTAGGAGGTGATGGTGTAGGAAGTGATGGTGTAGGAGGTGATGGTGTAGGAGGAGCTGATGTAGGAGGTGACGGTGCAGGAGGTGTTGGTAAAGGTGGTGTTGGTGCAGGAGGTGGTGTAAGAGGTGATGGTGTAGGAAGTGAAAGTGTAGGAAGTGATGGTGTATGAATTGATAGTGTAGGAGGTGGTGGTGTAGGAGGTGATGATGTAGGAGGTGATGGTGTAGGATGTGTTGTTGTAGGAGGTGATGGTGTAGGGGGTGATGGTGAAGGAGGTGATAATGAAGGAGGTGGTGGTGAAGGAGTTGATGGTGTAGGAAGTGATAGTGTAGGAAGTGATGGTGTAGGAATTGATAGTGTAGGATGTGATAGTGTAGGAGGTGATGGTGTAGGAGGTGATGATGTAGGAGGTGATGGTGTAGGAGTTGATGATGTAGGAGGTGATGGTGTAGGAGGTGGTGGTGAAGGAGGTGATAATGAAGGAGGTGGTGGTGAAGGAGGTGATGGTGTAGGAGGTGATGGTGTAGGAAGTGATGGTGTAGGAGGTGATTGTGTAGGAGGAGCTGATGTAGGAGGTGACGGTGCAGGAGGTGTTGGTAAAGGTGGTGTTGGTGCAGGAGGTGGTGTAAGAGGTGATGGTGTAGGAAGTGAAAGTGTAGGAAGTGATGTTGTAGGAATTGATAGTGTAGGAGGTGGTGGTGTAGGAGGTGATGTTGTAGGAGGTGATGGTGTAGGATGTGTTGTTGTAGGAGGTGATGGTGTAGGGGGTGATGGTGAAGGAGGTGATAATGAAGGAGGTGGTGGTGAAGGAGTTGATGGTGTAGGAAGTGTTAGTGTAGGAAGTGATGGTGTAGGAATTGATAGTGTAGGATGTGATAGTGTAGGAGGTGATTGTGTAGGAGGTGATGATGTAGGAGGTGATGGTGTAGGAGTTGATGATGTAGGAGGTGTTGGTGTAGGAGGTGGTGGTGTAGGAAGTGGTGTTGCAGGAAGTGGTAGTGTAGGAGGTGATGGTGTAGGAGCTGGTGGTACAGGAGGTGATGGTGAAGGAGGTGATGGTGTAGGAGGTGGGTGTAGGAAGTGATGGTCTAGAGACTGATGGTGTAGGAGGTGATGGTGTAAGAGGTGATGGTGAAGTAGGTGATGGTGTAGGAGGTGGTGGTACAGGAGGTGATGGTGAAGGAGGTGATGGTGTAGGAGGTGTTGGTGTAGGAAGTGATGGTGTAGGAAGTGATGGTGTAGGAGGTGGTGGTGTAAGAGTTGATGGTGTTGGAGGTGATGGTGAAAGGGTGGTCGTGAAGGTGATGGTGTAGGAAGTGGTGTTGCAGGAAGTGGTGGTGTAGGAGGTGATGGTGTAGGGGGTGGTGGTGTAGGAGGTGATGGCGTAGGAGGTGATGGTGTAGGAGGTGATGGTGTAGGAGGTTATGGTGTAGGAGATGATGGAGTAGGATTTGATGGTTTAGGAGGTGAAAGTGTAGGAAGTGGTGGAGTAGGAGGTGATGGTGTAGGATTTGATGGTTTATGAGGTGATGGTGTAGGAGGTGATGATGTAGGAGGTGATGGTGTAGGAGCTGGTGGTGAGGGAGATGATGGTGCCGGAGGTGATGGTGTAGGAGGTGATGGTGTAAGAGGTAATGGTGAAGGAGGTGATGGTGTTGGAGGTGATGGTGTAGGAGGTGATGGTGCAGGAAGTGGTGTTGTAAGAGTTGATTGTGTAGGAGGTGTTGGTGTTGGAGGTGATGGTGTAGGAGGTGATGGTGTAGGAGGTTATGGCGTAGGAGATGATGGAGTAGGATTTGATGGTTTAGGAGGTGAAGGTGTAGGAAGTGGTGGAGTAGGAGGTGATGGTGTAGGATTTGATGGTTTATGAGGTGATGGTGTAGGAGGTGATGATGTAGGAGGTGATGGTGTAGGAGCTGGTGGTGAGGGAGATGATGGTGCCGGAGGTGATGGTGTAGGAGGTGATGGTGTAAGAGGTGATGGTGAAGGAGGTGATGGTGTAGGAGCTGGTGGTGCAGTAGGTATTGTTGTAGGATGTGCTGGTGTAGGAGGTGATGGTGTAGGAGGTGGTGGTGTAGGAGGTGATGGTGTAGGAGGTGATGGTGTACCAAGTGATAGTGTAGGAAGTGATGGTGTAGGAAATGATGATGTAGGAGGTGACGGTGCAGGAGGTGATGGTGAAGGTGGTGTTTGTGCAGGAGGTGGTGTAAGAGGTGATGGTGTAGGAAGTGATAGTGTAGGAAGTGATGGTGTAGGAATTGATAGTGTAGGATGTGATTGTGTAGGAGGTGGTGGTGTAGGAGGTGATGATGTAGGAGGTGATGCTGTAGGAGTTGGTGGTGTAGGAGGTGATGGTGCAGGAGGTGATGGTGTAAGAGGTAATGGTGTAGGAGGTGTTGTTGTAGGAGGTGATGGTGCTGCAGGTGATGGTGAAGGTGATGGTGTAGGAAGTGGTGTTGCAGGAAGTGGTAGTGTAGGAGGTGATGGTGTAGGAGGTGGTGGTGTAGGGGGTGATGGTGAAGGAGGTGTTGGTGAAGGAGATGGTGGTGTAGGGGGTGATGGTGAAGGAGGTGGTGGTGAAGGTGATGGTGTAGGAAGTGGTGTTGCAGTAGGTGATGGTGTAGGAGCTGGTGGTACAGGAGGTGTTGGTGAAGGAGGTGATGGTGTAGGAGGTGTTGGTGTAGGAAGTGATGGTCTAGGAAGTGATGGTGTAGGAGGTGATGGTGCAGGAGGTGTTGGTAAAGGTGGTGTTGGTGCATGAGGTGGTGTAAGAAGTGATGGTGTAGGAAGTGATAGTGTAGGAAGTGATTGTGTAGGAAGTTGTGTAGGATGTGATAGTGTAGGAGGTGGTGGTGTAGGAGGTGATGGTGCAGGAGGTGATGGTGTAAGAGGTTATGGTGTAGGATGTTTTGTTGTAGGAGGTGATGGTGTAGGGGGTGATGGCGAAGGAGGTGATAATGAAAGAGGTGGTGGTGAAGGAGGTGATGGTGTAGGCGGTGACGGTGCAGGAGGTGGTGTTGAAGGAGGTGTTGGTGCAGGAGGTGGTGTAAGAGGTGATGGTGTAGGAAGTGATAGTGTAGGAAGGGATAGTGTAGGAGTTGATGATGTAGGAGGTGATTGTGTAGGAGGTGGTGGTGTAGGAAGTGGTGTTGCAGGATGTGGTAGTGTAGGAGGTTATGGTGTATGATGTGTTGTTGTAGGAGGTGATGGTGTAGGATGTGATAGTGTAGGCGGTGATGGTGTAGGAGTTGATGATGTAGGAGGTGACGGTGCAGGGGGTGGTGGTGAAGGTGTTGGTGCAGGAGGTGGTGTAAGAGGTGATGGTGTAGGAAGTGATAGTGTAGGAAGGGATAGTGTAGGAGCTTATGGTGTAGGAAGTGATAGTGTAGGAAGTGATGGTGTAGGAATTGATAGTGTAGGATGTGATTGTGTAGGAGGTGGTGGTGTAGGAGGTGATGATGTAGGAGGTGATGCTGTAGGAGTTGGTGGTGTAGGAGGTGATGGTGCAGGAGGTGATGGTGTAAGAGGTAATGGTGTAGGAGGTGTTGTTGTAGGAGGTGATGGTGCTGCAGGTGATGGTGAAGGTGATAATGAAGGAGGTGATGGTGTAGGAAGTGATAGTGTAGGAAGTGATGGTGTAGGAATTGATAGTGTAGGATGTGATTGTGTAGGAGGTGGTGGTGTAGGAGGTGATGCTGTAGGAGTTGGTGGTGTAGGAGGTGATGGTGTAGGAGGTGATGGTGTAGGAGGTGATGGTGTAGGAGGTGGTGGTGTAGGGGGTGATGGTGAAGGAGGTGATGGTGAAGGAGGTGTTGGTGAAGGAGATGGTGGTGTAGGGGGTGATGGTGAAGGAGGTGGTGGTGAAGGTGATGGTGTAGGAAGTGGTGTTGCAGGAGGTGATGGTGTAGGAGCTGGTGGTACAGGAGGTGTTGGTGAAGGAGGTGATGGTGTAGGAGGTGTTGGTGTAGGAAGTGATGGTGCAGGAGGTGTTGGTAAAGGTGGTGTTGGTGCATGAGGTGGTGTAAGAAGTGATGGTGTAGGAAGTGATAGTGTAGGAAGTGATTGTGTAGGAAGTTGTGTAGGATGTGATAGTGTAGGAGGTGGTGGTGTAGGAGGTGATGGTGCAGGAGGTGATGGTGTAAGAGGTTATGGTGTAGGATGTTTTGTTGTAGGAGGTGATGGTGTAGGGGGTGATGGCGAAGGAGGTGATAATGAAAGAGGTGGTGGTGAAGGAGGTGATGGTGTAGGAGGTGGTGGTGCAGGAAATGGTGTTGTAAGAGTTGATTGTGTAGGAGGTGTAGGTGTAGGAGGTGATGGTGTATGAGGTGATGGTGAATGAGGTGATGATGTAGGCGGTGATGGTGTAGGAGGTGGTGTTGAAGGAGGTGTTGGTGCAGGAGGTGGTGTAGAGGTGATGGTGTAGGAAGTGATAGTGTAGGAAGTGATGGTGTAGGAATTGATAGTGTAGGATGTGATTGTGTAGGAGGTGGTGGTGTAGGAGGTGATGATGTAGGAGGTGATGCTGTAGGAGTTGGTGGTGTAGGAGGTGATGGTGCAGGAGGTGATGGTGTAAGAGGTAATGGTGTAGGAGGTGTTGTTGTAGGAGGTGATGGTGCTGCAGGTGATGGTGAAGGTGATAATGAAGGAGGTGATGGTGTAGGAAGTGATAGTGTAGGAAGTGATGGTGTAGGAATTGATAGTGTAGGATGTGATTGTGTAGGAGGTGGTGGTGTAGGAGGTGATGCTGTAGGAGTTGGTGGTGTAGGAGGTGATGGTGTAGGAGGTGATGGTGTAGGAGGTGATGGTGTAGGAGGTGGTGGTGTAGGGGGTGATGGTGAAGGAGGTGATGGTGAAGGAGGTGTTGGTGAAGGAGATGGTGGTGTAGGGGGTGATGGTGAAGGAGGTGGTGGTGAAGGTGATGGTGTAGGAAGTGGTGTTGCAGGAGGTGATGGTGTAGGAGCTGGTGGTACAGGAGGTGTTGGTGAAGGAGGTGATGGTGTAGGAGGTGTTGGTGTAGGAAGTGATGGTGCAGGAGGTGTTGGTAAAGGTGGTGTTGGTGCATGAGGTGGTGTAAGAAGTGATGGTGTAGGAAGTGATAGTGTAGGAAGTGATTGTGTAGGAAGTTGTGTAGGATGTGATAGTGTAGGAGGTGGTGGTGTAGGAGGTGATGGTGCAGGAGGTGATGGTGTAAGAGGTTATGGTGTAGGATGTTTTGTTGTAGGAGGTGATGGTGTAGGGGGTGATGGCGAAGGAGGTGATAATGAAAGAGGTGGTGGTGAAGGAGGTGATGGTGTAGGAGGTGGTGGTGCAGGAAATGGTGTTGTAAGAGTTGATTGTGTAGGAGGTGTAGGTGTAGGAGGTGATGGTGTATGAGGTGATGGTGAATGAGGTGATGATGTAGGCGGTGACGGTGCAGGAGGTGGTGTTGAAGGAGGTGTTGGTGCAGGAGGTGGTGTAAGAGGTGATGGTGTAGGAAGTGATAGTGTAGGAAGGGATAGTGTAGGAGTTGATGATGTAGGAGGTGATTGTGTAGGAGGTGGTGGTGTAGGAAGTGGTGTTGCAGGATGTGGTAGTGTAGGAGGTTATGGTGTATGATGTGTTGTTGTAGGAGGTGATGGTGTAGGATGTGATAGTGTAGGCGGTGATGGTGTAGGAGTTGATGATGTAGGAGGTGACGGTGCAGGGGGTGGTGGCGAAGGTGTTGGTGCAGGAGGTGGTGTAAGAGGTGATGGTGTAGGAAGTGATAGTGTAGGAAGGGATAGTGTAGGAGCTTATGGTGTAGGAAGTGATAGTGTAGGAAGTGATAGTGTAGGAGTTGATGATGTAGGAGGTGATTGTGTAGGAGGTGGTGGTGTAGGAAGTGGTGTTGCAGGATGTGGTAGTGTAGGAGATTATGGTGTATGATGTGTTGTTGTAGGAGGTGATGGTGTAGGATGTGATAGTGTAGGCGGTGATGGTGTAGGAGTTGATGATGTAGGAGGTGACGGTGCAGGGGGTGGTGGTGAAGGTGTTGGTGCAGGAGGTGGTGTAAGAGGTGATGTTGTAGGAAGTGATAGTGTAGGAAGTGGTAGTGTAGGAGGTGATGGTGTAGGAAGTGATAGTGTAGGAAGTGATGCTGTAGGAAGTGATAGTGTAGGAAGTGATGCTGTAGGAAGTGATAGTGTAGGAAGTGATGGTGTAGGAGGTGGTGTTGAAGGAGGTGTTGGTGCAGGAGGTGGTGTAGAGGTGATGGTGTAGGAAGTGATAGTGTAGGAAGTGATGGTGTAGGAATTGATAGTGTAGGATGTGATTGTGTAGGAGGTGGTGGTGTAGGAGGTGATGATGTAGGAGGTGATGCTGTAGGAGTTGGTGGTGTAGGAGGTGATGGTGCAGGAGGTGATGGTGTAAGAGGTAATGGTGTAGGAGGTGTTGTTGTAGGAGGTGATGGTGCTGCAGGTGATGGTGAAGGTGATGGTGTAGGAAGTGGTGTTGCAGGAAGTGGTAATGTAGGAGGTGATGGTGTAGGAGGTGGTGGTGTAGGGGGTGATGGTGAAGGAGGTGTTGGTGAAGGAGATGGTGGTGTAGGGGGTGATGGTGAAGGAGGTGGTGGTGAAGGTGATGGTGTAGGAAGTGGTGTTGCAGGAGGTGATGGTGTAGGAGCTGGTGGTACAGGAGGTGTTGGTGAAGGTGATGGTGTAGGAGGTGTTGGTGTAGGAAGTGATGGTGTAGGAAGTGATGGTGTAGGAGGTGATGGTGCAGGAGGTGTTGGTAAAGGTGGTGTTGGTGCATGAGGTGGTGTAAGAAGTGATGGTGTAGGAAGTGATAGTGTAGGAAGTGATTGTGTAGGAAGTTGTGTAGGATGTGATAGTGTAGGAGGTGGTGGTGTAGGAGGTGATGGTGCAGGAGGTGATGGTGTAAGAGGTTATGGTGTAGGATGTTTTGTTGTAGGAGGTGATGGTGTAGGGGGTGATGGCGAAGGAGGTGATAATGAAAGAGGTGGTGGTGAAGGAGGTGATGGTGTAGGAGGTGGTGGTGCAGGAAGTGGTGTTGTAAGAGTTGATTGTGTAGGAGGTGTAGGTGTAGGAGGTGATGGTGTATGAGGTGATGGTGAAGGAGGTGATGATGTAGGCGGTGACGGTGCAGGAGGTGGTGTTGAAGGAGGTGTTGGTGCAGGAGGTGGTGTAAGAGGTGATGGTGTAGGAAGTGATAGTGTAGGAAGGGATAGTGTAGGAGTTGATGATGTAGGAGGTGATTGTGTAGGAGGTGGTGGCGTAGGAAGTGGTGTTGCAGGATGTGGTAGTGTAGGAGGTTATGGTGTATGATGTGTTGTTGTAGGAGGTGATGGTGTAGGATGTGATAGTGTAGGCGGTGATGGTGTAGGAGTTGATGATGTAGGAGGTGACGGTGCAGGGGGTGGTGGTGAAGGTGTTGGTGCAGGAGGTGGTGTAAGAGGTGATGGTGTAGGAAGTGATAGTGTAGGAAGGGATAGTGTAGTAGCTTATGGTGTAGGAAGTGATAGTGTAGGAAGTGATGGTGTAGGAAGTGATAGTGTAGGAGTTGATGATGTAGGAGGTGATTGTGTAGGAGGTGGTGGTGTAGGAAGTGGTGTTGCAGGATGTGGTAGTGTAGGAGGTTATGGTGTATGATGTGTTGTTGTAGGAGGTGATGGTGTAGGATGTGATAGTGTAGGCGGTGATGGTGTAGGAGTTGATGATGTAGGAGGTGACGGTGCAGGGGGTGGTGGTGAAGGTGTTGGTGCAGGAGGTGGTGTAAGAGGTGATGTTGTAGGAAGTGATAGTGTAGGAAGTGGTAGTGTAGGAGGTGATGGTGTAGGAAGTGATAGTGTAGGAAGTGATGCTGTAGGAAGTGATAGTGTAGGAAGTGATGGTGTAGGAAGTGATAGTGTAGGAAGTGATGCTGTAGGAAGTGATAGTGTAGGAAGTGATGCTGTAGGAAGTGATAGTGTAGGAAGTGATGGTGTAGGAGGTGGTGTTGAAGGAGGTGTTGGTGCAGGAGGTGGTGTAGAGGTGATGGTGTAGGAAGTGATAGTGTAGGAAGTGATGCTGTAGGAAGTGATAGTGTAGGAAGTGATGGTGTAGGAAGTGATAGTGTAGGAAGTGATGCTGTAGGAAGTGATAGTGTAGGAAGTGATGGTGTAGGAAGTGATAGTGTAGGAAGTGATGGTGTAGGAGGTGGTGTTGAAGGAGGTGTTGGTGCAGGAGGTGGTGTAGAGGTGATGGTGTAGGAAGTGATAGTGTAGGAGCTGATGCTGTAGGAAGTAGTGTAGGAAGTGATGGTGTAGGATGTGATAGTGTAGGAGGTGATGGCGTACGAGTTCAAGGTTCAAGAGGTGATGGATAATAGTGGAGATTGGTGCTGGTGGTTTGAGTGTTCTACCTAGTGGAGATGATGGGAGATCAAGTGTGATGTTGTAGGAGGGGTGTAGTTGGCAATTGTACCTAAAGCTAATGGGTGAAAGAGGTGACGGATGAGGATTATGATCAGTACATCTTTTCTCAGCTCTCTGCTTTGTCCTATTGAATAATGCAGTCAAATTCTTGTGTATTTCAGCAGAGTTCCTCAGTTGTTATACCAGAATGAATCTCCTGATCCTATTTATATTTTATTACTTTTGGATTCACCAAGGTCTGATAATCCGTTGTGAGTTTCTTTGAAGATTTTCATCTGTGACAAGCTCTCTGTACACATAGATCACTTTTATTTCGAAACCACATCCAGTGGAGCTGAGAGCTTAGTGTCTAATTAAATGGTGCACTGCATGGATTAAAGGTAAAACTTTGCTGAACTTTGTCACCACTTCAATTGTTTCATACACTGCCTCCCAGAGGGTTCTTAAAGTGATAGCATCGTTGAATCACTGGTATGATATTTGTCTTCAAACCAGCAGTACACAACAGAATAGTGACACAACCAAGGTCTACGGTCAATAAATAGTTTAGTGAGACCATTCTTTAGAGTGCTATGTATGGAAAATCACTTCCCTGTTATAGCCTCTGACCTGTTCTTGGACCACTCTGGAAGTTCTCCTTCTTTGCTGGTTTTCACTCCTTACTCTAGTCTATCAATCTCTTCTAGCCCTGCAATATCCCCTTGAGTGATTTGCTTTTCAGCCTCACAATATCATTCTTGGGAAATCAGTCCCTGAACTGCATAGCATCCTCTATTTCTTCCCTTGGATCTTCAAATGAACAAGTATATCTCCAAACTCCTAAGCTTTCTCCCACATCCTCTAGTATCAGCTCTTCAGTGGTGGGACAGAAAGAAAATCTGCTTCAACGTGAACAAGAAGTATCTGTACAGGGAGAATGCACTATAGTTACAGAACTGAGCAGAAGTCTTAGGCACACACGCATAGCTGGGGTGCCTTTGACTTTTAATCAGTATTGTATTTGTCAAGGTGGAGTGAACAATGAGGGTGGAAACTGGCAGGAGAACGATATTGGGAATGGCAAGGGTGATGTGCTATGGGAGGGGTATAAGACAGGTGGTAGAGAAGGAATGCCAGGGATAGGGGGTGGCATAGGTATAGACACACCCAGCCATGAGACACCAAGAAAGATCATTTGATTCCAAACAATTGTTTTATTGATCATTACAGAATGTTTCTCTAGTGCTCCCCTCCCCTTCCCCTTTTCCCAAACATGATTCCTCTCTCCCTGCTCCCTTCCTACTCGAAGTCCACAATAGAGACCTATATCAAAATCAGGTTTATCATCGAACAAGAGAAAATCCGCAGATGCTGGAAATCTGAGCAACACACACAAAATTCTGGAGGAACTCAGCAGGCCAGGCAGCATCTATGGAAAATAGTGAACAGTTGACGTTTCATGCCAAAACCCTTCACCTGTCCTGCCGAATTGCTCAGGATTATCATCACTCACATAAATCATGAAATTAGTTTATTTTTGCAGCTGCCGTTCAGTGCAACTCGGAAAATGATGACACTACTGTGCAAAAGTCTTAGGCATCCTAGCTATATACATGGCATAGTCCTGTCGTTATATCAACGGGTTCAGTAATATTGGTGCTAAGATAATGGAATAGACGTATGTTCAGTTCCATTGTGTCAGCTGGGGAATTAAATGATTTGGAATTATTGAGCTGGGATCATCAACGTGACAATCAAACTGCAGCACTGTTCTGAAGTCTCATTCGACTCACTTGAGAAGGAAATGTCCCTACCCAGTCTGGCCAATGTGTGACTCCAAACCTAGGGAAAGTGACTGTCTTTTCAGTGCCCTCTTCTGTAGCAAAGCAAGCCACTTTGAGGGCAATTAGGGATGGGTAACAGATTTTCTGCTCATGGTGCAATGGCATTGCAAGTATTCTGTGAGCTGATTTGATCAGTGCTTTTTTCTGTGGTTTATTGGAACCACAGTTGCACCAAGTAATCGCTGAACCATGCACACCCTTCGTTAACCCGCATGGTGCGCGCGCCATCAGAAATCAGTTGCATTGAAGAGCCTGCTCGAGGTGGCAGCACAGAATGACACTCTGTGAGAAGCCGCTTTTCAGCTCATTGTTTCAAAATTACACACGTCCTCAAACCCTTTCTTGGTAAAGCAGCATTTTAATATAAAACGTCAGCTGATACGGGAGTGAATGATTTTTTTCATTATTGCCAGTTACCAAACCTATTTTCATGGGATTTGTCATTTGTGAAGCAATTTAAAAGAAGAGCAAGAGATGGGAGTTATTGAGTGTGTGATCACTGGAAGTTTAAAAAAAATGGATAAAAATGTGTTCAAGACTATTACTTTTGGAGCTACAAGTACGACTCATCTTCACAGAGAGAGACAGTCATTTTGTTATTACATTTTACATGTAGTGTCCTGATTACTGCCTAAATATGCCAAGGATTAAAGATACAATCTTCATTACACCTTTCAGCTTTTATCAAGGAAGGAGGGCCTACCGAATGCTGAAATGAAGCCAGATGTGCCCAGACTCGCGAACACATGCTGCCAAGCTCACACATCTGCTTTCTTTGCATTCACAACACCTTGCATTAATATTCAGTAACATTTAATTGTTTGCAAATTCAAATAGCTTGGCATTTGTGGTACTGGGTGCTTATTCCTGTACACCCTTCAATAGGATTCTGGCTCCATGTTTCTTTTAATGCACCAAGACCTTGGTTCCTTTTAAGCCACGGGGGCCATTTTTACCATTTACATTAAACCCACCGTGCCAATTATTCCCATTACCTTCATACTCACCAGGGGCATAGTTCTCCCATTACCTTCAAACTCAACAGGGGCCCAGTCTTCTCATTCCCTTTAACAGGGGATCACTTCTCCCATTCCTTTCAAAATTACCAAGGCCCATGACTCCCATTCCCTTAAAGCTCACCAGTGCCCACTTCTCCCATTCCCATCAAAATTACCGGGGGCCCATGTCTTCCATTCCCCTCAAACCCACCAGGGTCAATACTCCCATTCTTTACAAACCCACTGGGGCCCACTACACCCATTCCCCTCAAACCCACAGGGACCCTTTTCTCAAAATCCCCTCAAACCCACTGGGGCCCACCTCTCCCATTCCCTACAAACCCATGGTGGCCCACTTCTCCCATTCCCCTCAAACCCACTGGACCCATTTCCCCATTCCCTTCAAACTTACCAGGAGATCATTCCCCTCAAACCCATCAGGGGTCAATTCTCCCATTCCCTTCAAACACACTGGGGTCAACTTCTCCCATTCTGCTCAAACCCATGGTGGCCCACTTCTCCCATTCCCCTCAAACCCATTGGACCCATTTCCCCATTCCCTTCAAACTTAACAGGAGATCATTCCCCTTAAACCCACCAGGGGTCAATTCTCCCATTCCCTTCAAAACCACTGGGGCCCACTTATCCCTTTCCCCTCTAACCCATGGGGGCCCTAATCTCCCATTCCACTCAAAACCCACTAGGGCCAACTTATCCCATTCCCCTCAAACCTACTGGACCTATTCCCCATTCCCTTCAAGCTTATCTGGGGTTCACTTCTCCCATTTTTTCAAACCCACCAAGGGCTCACATTTCCCATACCCAACAAACCCACCAGGGGTCAATTCTCCCATTCCCCTCAAACCCACTGAGCCCACTTGTCCCATTTCACTCAACTCCATTGAGCTCAATTCTTCAATTCCCCTCAAATCTACCAGGGGCTCTCTTCTCCCAATCCTCTCAAACCCACCAGATGTCAATTCTCCCATTCTCTTCACCCCTCTTCTCAAACCCACTGGGTCCACTTCACCTATTCCCCTCACCAAGGGAAAGTGAGCCCACTTCTATATCCTTCAAACCCACTAGAGCCCACCTCCTATTCCCTATAAACCCACTGGGCCCACTGCTCCCACTCCCTTCAATTCTCTCATTTCATTGAAAGTTACTTGGGCCCCAATTCTCCCACGCCCCTGTAACTCACCACACTCTCTTTAATCTCAGCAGATCCACATTTCTCATGCTTCTTTTGAAATTACTGAATTTGCTGGAAAAGAATATTTCACCAATAGTATCGATAGATGATTGGTCACTAATAGAAAGCAGAGAATTGGGATACATGGGTGTTAATCTGCTTGGCAATCAGTGGTGAGTGGTGTGCCTCAGGGGTCAATGCTGGGCCCTCAACTGTTCACAATATATATTAACGATCTGGAAGAGTGTAGTGTATCTAAGTTTACTGATGATACCAAATGGTGCGGAAATGCAAAGTGTGCAGAAGGTACGGAGAGTCTGCAGAGAGATATGGATAGGTTAAGAGAGTGGGCAAGAATCTGGCAGATGGAGTAAATGTGAGATCATCCATTTTGGAAGGAAAAATGGAAGAGCAGATTATTATTTAAATGGTAAAAGATTGCAGCATGCTGCTGTGCAGAAGGACTTGGGAGTGCTTGTGCATGAATCACAGAAGGTTGGCTTGCAGGTGTAGCAGGCTGTCAAGAGGGCAAATAGAATGTTGATCATTGCTAGAGGGATTGAATTTAAGAGCAGGGAGGATCTGCTGCAGCTATATTGGGTACTGGTGCAGCCGCATCAGGAGTACTACATGTAGTTCTGGTCTCCTTACTCGAGGAAGGATATACTAGCTTTTGGAGGTGGTGCAGAGGAGGTTCACCAGGTTGATGAGGGGGTTAGACTATGAGAAAAGATTCAGCTGCCTGGGATTCAGAAGATACTCTCTGGAATTCAGAAGAATGAGGGGAGATGTTATAGAAACATATAAAATTACTAAAGGGATAAATGAGGCAGAGGCAGGAAAGTTGTTTCCACCGGGAGGTGCGACTAGAACTAGGGGACACAGCCTCAGGATTCAGGGGAGTAAACTTAGGATAGAGATGAGGAGGAACAGTTTTTCCCAGAGAGTGGTGAATCTGTGGAATTCTCTGCCCAATGAACCAGTGGAGATTACCTCAGTAGATAAATTTAAGACAAGGTCGGATAGAATTTTGTATGGTAGGGGAATTAAGGGTTATGGGGAAGAGGCAGGTAGTTGGAGATGAGTCCATGGTCAGATCAGCCGTGATCTTATTGAATGGCGGAGCAGGCTCAGTGTGGGCCAGATGGCCTACTCTTGCTCCTATTTTTTATGTTCTTATGTTCAATGTATAATGTCTAAAATAATTGTTCATTAAAAGTATATTAGATTATTTGGAATATATCCAGTACCCTGAAAAATCTGCCATTCTGCACCGGTAATGCTTATCTCTGCTGGATTGATAAAGCTTTACTATGGTGCCTCTCATAGGGAGGTGTATAGACAAGTGGAGGCCATTCAGTCCCTTTGATCTTGATTTCCCATTTGGTGAAATCACAGAGAAAGCTCTCAGGGTGCTTTACAAAGTCAGGGAAAATTTGAAAAGAACCCTGTATAGCAAGGATTACTGCAGGGAATGATGAATGGATTCCATTTGAAGCAAGTGAACTTTAACCCTCACCTTGTTCAACACTAGTCTCACCTTCGAATGCTCCTAAATCAGGCTTTATAAGAGCCTACTGTTTGTGCTCAAATAACTAGGAATCAATAGTCTGAACATTGTTATAATGAATGGTGTAAATATTTGATGAATAGTTGAGGGTGAGGTTGAATGTGACCTTAGGGTGTTAGTCATCCTTGCTCAATGTGCCAATCTACCCTAGGCAGCAAACAGTGTCTGACATTGTCAAATCAAGTCTGGGCAAGCCGTGCTGGAAATGTTCTGTGCAGAATTTAATTCTGACTTCCAAATCATGGCAGTCTTTCAAGTGCTGGTGGAAAAGCTGTGAAAGCTTGAGATTTTAATTGGCAGGATGTAACTGTGCAGAGAACTTGTAGTGAAGTTTAGGAGAGGAGATGAAATGAAATTGGCAACTCTTCTGCGTTCCACACACAACTTTCCATACCATTGATTGCAATCTCTTTTTGAATCTGCTTCCCCATCACATGTATACTCTCCCTGTCACGGACACCACTAACCATTGAATATCCTCCCACATCCGATGTATACTGTTTGCACTATCATGAACTCTATTCACCAATGCAGTCTCCTCCCTCATCCCTTGTATAGTCTCTCTTTACCTCCACTCCCCACCTTAATGTATCTGCTCTCCCCTTTCGCCAATTCTGCCCACTCACTGAAAGCTCCTGCAAACCCCATTTTTCACAGACTTTCGAAGGAACTAATTATAAACTTCCACTATTTTCTGATTTGGTTTTAAGGTCTAATTTCACTTGTATATTCTCATCTAATCTACATTCTGAAATCTTTTAACATTTTAAATGCTCAGTCTTGCAAAGTTAAAGGAATTAAAATCAAATGTATTCAATCCATCTTCAAGATCTAAGCCCCAGTATCATTCTAATGAGTCAGATTCAAGCTCCTTCAATGGAAGTGCAGAGTTTATGAATGGATTTGAACAAGGCTCCATACAAAATAAACCCTGCTTCTTCTCCTCTGTGTTCCAACCTCCTTGAGATAAACAACAAAAAAAAATCATGTGCATAAAAATGCTACCCTTAAAATGATAAGTTAGCTGCAAAATATTTTGAGAAAGATTCAGTCATGAGAGGCTTTGCCTTCATTTTCCTTTTAACCCCACGTTGTCTAATCCCATTTTAACTGGACAATTATCTTTCTGATGTAGTCCATTAACAACTCCATCAACAGTCAAACATTGTCTAATTTCCCTTATTATCTGAAGTCTCCTACCTTTAAATATAGCTTCATTATATAGCAGAGACAGGATACTTTTAAGGATGTGGGTTCCCTGCTGGTGAACAAGCCACCCAGGCCTTAGGCTGTGTTGCTCCCTTTAAATTATTCAAGAAGCACTAGATCTCGATCTCCAATCTCTTGGCCCACTGGGCAGCACCTTGCCTGAAGCCATTTTCTCTGTGCGTTCAAAGAAACTGCTCAAAAGTCTGGCTGCGTCTTAATGCAGATACAGTACCTTCTGCTCTCTAGCAAGAACTCCCTGTTGATTGAGCACAGCAGAGAGGCTGTTATTAAGTTCATGGTTTAATTAGGAGACTCTCTTTAAGTGGCCTTTATTGAGAAAGATTTCAGTCTTTTACCCTATGGGGTCTACTCTGACACGGTCTAAAAGTTCAGCCAAGAAAGGAGAGAGTAGCAGTATTCCCTCATTATTATTAACCCCTTCCTTCTCAAATATAGTCTGAAGCCTGACTGCTTTATAATGTAATATATCTCTTGAAGTCTCTGAACATGTCATCAATATTATCCTCCACTGTGCCCTTGTCTGCTACAGGTTCACCTCTCTTTCCCCTCTTTCCCCTTGGACCTTGCCTTAACCAATAAGGTGGATCTGAAAACCTCTCAACAAAGTTGTCTGGAGAGAGAGAGGTTGTAGAAGCAGATCTTCCTAAACAGGGAATCCTGCATTCGGACTCTAGTGGGTCACAATCCACATAATCCCTTTCTCCCTGAAATCTGTAAGTAGATCAGATGTAAAAGGGAATGGACAGCATGCACACCTCCATTTGTCTGGGTGGTGAGTACAAAGGTCAGGAAGTCACGTTGCAGATGAATTGGTTAGACCACATCTGGGGTATTGTGTGTAGTTCTGCCATCACATTCCAGGAATAATGTGGCTGCTTTGTACAGGGTCCAGAATAGGCTTATCTCCATGTTGCTTAGATTAGAGAATGTTAGCTAGAAGGAGAAATTAGACAATCTTGGATTGTTTTTGCTCCAATTTTGAAGGTTGAGAAAAAACCTAATAGAAGTATATAAAATTATGAGAGGCATATATGGGGTAGATACTTAATGTCTTATCCCAGGGTGGAAAATTCAAATACTTGAGGGTATATCTTTAAGAAGAGAGGGGGAAATTAAAAGAAATTTATGAGGTAAGTTTTTTTTACAGAGAGTAGTAGGTGCCTAGAATGGGATATGTTGGAAGCAACTATGACAGAAATGCTTAAGAGGGACAGGAATAAACAGGATTTAAGATGGTGCTGGTAAAGCTCAGCGACCATTTATCAGTGGCAAACAAAACAAAAGAATCAACTAAATACTTCATTAATAACACTTTTTCTGGAAAACAATCAGCGCAAACAATAGCCTGGATCTGGAGGTGAATTGATGCAGCAGAACCAAGTCGATGCAGCGAGCCCATTGCCGAGCATGAGGAAAGATCCAAGGTTGGAACGATTTAAGCACTGGGCTGAATTGGAAAGGTTGGGTTCAGGCTGAATCGAGGTGACACGGTCCAGGCCCCAGAGTGTATCGAAACGACAGAGCCTGATATCGAAACGCTGGGAAAAGATCGGGATGTCGGGGCCGGTTCAGCTCTATACTCTGCATTGCCTGCTTGGCTCTGTGCCTATAGTTGGACCCGCTTTCGGGGACTTCAGTTCCCAATGCTAATAGCTTGCTTTTATTGTCTGCACTATTTGTATTCTTCTTCACTACACATTGGATGTTTGGCGGTCTTTTTTTTCAATGGGTTCTTCTGGGTTTCTGTGTTTTGTGGCTGCCTGTAAGGAGATGAATCTCAAGATTGTATAGTGTATACATACTTTGATAATGAATGTACTTTGAACTTTGGAATGTGCAGGCAGACGTCATGGGCTGAAGGGCCTGTTCCTGTGCTGTACTCGTCTGTGTTTGTAACTCCTTGTTAAGACTCTGTTGCTATTCGTGTCTCTGAAATTCATTCCCTCAGTTTTACCATCTCCCACAGCTGTATTTGGCACTCAAATCTGGAATATAGCACTGGCAATGCTAAACCACGAGTCATCAGCTTGCTCAGCTAATAAACTTCCAATAAAGGAAATTCTAGGTTCAGGTTCCAATTGCAGGAAGTGTGCATTTAATTCAGGATTCAAGATTGTTTAATATCAATTCCTGTACACAAGTGTAAGGAGAGAGAAATAATTGTTACTCTGGATCCAATACAGTACAAAAAAATGCAAAAAATGAAGAACATAATAATAATAATGATTTAAAAAACATGGTAAATGTAAATACATAAGATAGCTCAGATTGGTTGTATGCCCATAAAGTGATGCCAGAGTGCCTGACGGGAAATAATAAAGTAGTGGAGTCTGGACAAACATACTAAGAGAGTGTTGCACTGAGATTCAAAGTTCAAAGTAAAGTTATTATCAAGTACATATATGTCACAATATACAACGCTGAGATTCATTTTCTTGTGGGTGATCTCAGTAAATATGAAGAAACACAACAGAATCAATGAAAAACTGCGCACAGACAACTAATGTGCAAAAGACAACAAACTGTGCAAGTAAAAAAGCTAAAACTAATAATAATAAATAAATAATAAATATTGCAAAAATGAGTTGTCCATAGGTTATGAAATCAGTTCAGTGTTGGGGTTATCCACTCTGGTTCAAGGCTGAGTGGTAATACCTATCCTAGAACATGATGCTGTTGGAGCTAAGGCTCCTGCTCCTGCTTTCGGATGGCAGCAGCAAGAAGAGAGCCTGGTCTGGATGGTGGGGTCCTTGATGATGGGTGCCTCTTTCCAGTGACAGCGTTCCTTGTGGATGCGCTTCATGGTGGGGAGGGCTTTACCTGTGATGGACGACTGTATCCACTACTTTTTGTAGGCCTTACCATTCAAGGACATTGGTGTTTCCATAGCAGGCCATGAAGCAACCAGTCTGTATAATCACCATATTGGACCTATAGAGCTTTGTCAAAGTTTTAAGTGACACATCAAATCTTCCCAAACTTCTAAGGAAGTAGAGGTGTGGCTTCTTCGTAAGGGAACTTACGTGCTGGACCCAGAACAGATCCTCTGAAATGACAACGCCAAGGAATTTAAAGTTGCTGATCCTCACCACCTCTGATTTCCTGATGAGGACTGGCTCATAGACCTCTGGTTTCCTCCTCCTGTAGTCGATGATCGGCTCCTCGGTCTTGCTGACATTGAGATAGAGATTGTTATTATGGCACCGCTTAGCCTGATTTCCATTCTCCCTCCTATATGCTGATTCGGCCAATGATAGTGGTTTTGCCAGTAAAGTTAATTATGGCATTAGAGCTGTGTGCAGCTTTACAGTCATAAATGTAAAGTGAGTTGAGCAGGGGGATAAGCCTTGTGATGGACCTAAGCTGATGGTGATTATGGAGGAGATGTTGTTGCCAATCCAAACTGACTGGGATCTCCAAGTGAGGAAATCCAGGATCCAGTTGTACAAAGAAGAATTAAGGCGTAGGTCTTTGAGCTCGTTGGTTAGTTTTGCGGGGATGGTTGTGTTGTTGTATGCAGTGCTGTAGTCATGGTAGAGAAAGCCGAGTTATGTATCTTCACTGTTCAGGTGTTCCTGGTTGTGTCAGTCTGTATTGCAGAATCTGGTTAGATTTCATAATGTTAAACCTGTTCAGAAGGATATAAAAGTTCCTATGGCAATCTGATGAATCTTTGCATTTTTCCTCCAGCAGTGCATTAGAAATAGTTTAATGGTGATTTTAGTTCTCTTGCCAGCGACCCACTGGTTACAATATTCAGCTGAACTAAGAATACTTATTAGAGCCGTTTAATCATTTGAATTTAATAATAATCTCGTAGAGTCATAGAAGAGTACAGCACAGAAACAGGACCTTCAGCCCATCTAGTCTGAGCCAAACCATTTAAACTGTCTACTCCCAGTGACCTGTACAGGGACCATAGCCCTCCATAGCTCTCCCATTCATGTACCTATCCAAACTTCTCTTAAACATTGACATCCACAACTTGTGCTGGCAGCTCTTTCCACACACTCGTGACCCTCTGAGTGAAGCAGTTTTCCCTCATGCTCCCTTTAAACTTTTCACCCTTAACCCATGACCTCCAGTTGTAGTCCCACACAGCCTCAGTGGGAAAAGCCTGTTTGCATTTACCCTACCTATACCCACAAATTTTTGATTACCTCTATCAAATCTCCCCCAATCTTCAACATTCCAAGGAATGAATTCAACCTTTCCTGATAACTCAGGGTCTCCAGTGCTGGCAACATGCTTGTAAATTTTCTCTGTACTTTTTCAACCTTATTTACATCTTTCCTGTAGGTAGGTGACCAAAACTGCATTCAGTACTCCGAATTAGGCCTCACCAATGTCTTATACAACTTCAACATAACATCCCATCTCCTGTACTCAATACTTTGATCTATGAAGGCCAATGCGCCAAAAGCTTTCTTTACAGCCCTACCTACCTGTGACACCACTTTTAATAAATTATGGGCTTGTATTCCCAGATCCCTTTGTTCTATAGCACTCCTCAGTGCCGTGTCGTTCACTACGTACAATCTACCCTATTTGGCCTTACTGAAGTGCAACACCTCACACTTGTATGTGTTAAATTCTATCTGCCATTTTTCATCCCATTTTTCCAACTGGTCCAGATTCTGCTGCAAGCCATGATCGATTTCCTCACTGTTCACTACACCCCTAATCTTGGTGTCATTCACTGATTTGCGGATTCAGCTAGCCACATTATCATCCAAATAACACACACAAAATGCTGGTGGAACACAGCAGGCCAGGCAACATCTGTAGGAAGAAGTACAGTCGACATTTCGGGCCGAGACCCTTCGTCAGGACTCACTTTACATATCATTTACATTGTATTAGGTATTATAAATAATCTACAGATGATTTAAAATATACGTGAGGATGTGAATAGGTTACTGCAGATCAGGAATCGAAAAAAAATGGAAGTTCTCTAAGTCGGAACAGGTATATCTGGTATTATTTAGCATCAGTTAGTCAAATGTTTGTCTTAGTATGTAGTATATATAGTTACCTTTTTATGCATATAAAATGCTTAAAAACATATGTATTTCAGTAATTAAACCACTGTGTTGCTTTGTATTAATTGTAGCTTTCATCGGGGCAGGGCCTTTCGCATGCTCCATTATTCTCAATTTATCCTTTAAAATTGTTCCGATCATTGACTGACTGTAGTCTAATGCTTTTCCAATGCATTTCACCTCTTTCTGATCGCTTTATTATTTCCACATTATTTTCAATTGTGATAATTTTTCGGAGCAGAAACACAGTGGGCGGTGGGTCACGAGCTCTCCATTGGGTCCTAAAGTCCACCATACTGAAACAGGTTAACTAAGGTCCGGAGCTCCACCGGGTCCTAAAGTCCATGACACTGAGCCAGGTTAAATAAGGGACTTGAGCATTTGCGTTTTTTGGTATCCACGGGGGGGGGGGGGGGTCATAGAATCAATCCCCATGGATAAGGAGGGCCGACTGTACTCATACTCATATATCCAGTGCCTTAGAGCACCTTTCATTCATTTTCCTACTACTGACGTCAGCCTCACTGGCCTATAATTTCCTGGTTTACTTGTAGAACCTTTCTTAAGCAACAGAACAATATCCGTTATCCTCCTATCCTCCAGTACCTTACCTGTCATGAAGGATGTTTTAAATTTCTCTGCTATGGCCCCAGCAATTTCTGCACTTGCCTCCCACAGGGTCCGACGGAACTCCTTGTCAGGCCCTGGGGATTTATCTTCCATAATTTGGCTCAAGCCAGTAAATATCTCCTCCTCTGTAATCTGTGTAGGGTCCATGATGTTGATGCCACTTTGCCCCACTTCTATAGACTCTGTGTCCATCTCCTGAATCAAAAAACACATTTAAGATCTGTCCCATCTCTTTTGGTTCCACACATGGTCTAATTCTGATCTTCCAGAGGACCAATTTTGTTCCTTGCAATCCTTTTGCTCTTAACATATCTATAGAAGCCCCTAGGATTCTCCTTCACCATGTCTGCAAGGGAAACCTCAAGCCTTCTTTCAGCCCTCCCGAGTTCTTTCTTAGGTGTTCTCTTACACTTCTTATACTCTATAAGCTCCTCGTTTGTTCCTACCTGCCTATACCTGCTATGCACCTCCTCCTTTTTCTTAACCACGGCCTCAATATCTCTTGAAAACCAAGGTGCCCTAAACCTGTTATCTTTACCTTATATTTTGGCAGGCACATACAAGCTTTGTACTCTCGAGATTTAACTTTTGAAGGCCTCCCACTTACCAAGTGCACCTGAGCTAGAAATCAGGCTGTTCCAATGCACACGTGCCAGACCCTTTCTGATGCATCAAACTTGACCTTTCTGCAACTTAGAATCTGAACCTATCTTTTTGCAAATTTGCTTTGAAACTGATGGCAGTATGATCACTAGATGCAAAGTGCTTCCCTACATAAACTTCTGTCACCTGCCTCGTCTCATTCCCTGTAGCAGATCAAGTATCACACACTCTCTCATTGAAAAACTTCTATGTACTGATTAAGAAAACTTTCCTGACTACGTTGAACTAACTCCATCTCATCTGGTGCTTTTACAATATGTGATTCCCAGTCAATATGTGGAAAGTTAAAATCACCTGCTCTAACAACTTCAGAATCAGAATCGGAATCGGGTTTATTAATACCGGCAGACTGTTTCTTGCAACTGTCTGCAATCTCTCTACTAGTGGTCTATCCTGTAGCCCTATTAATGTGGTCATACCTTTCTAATTCCTCAGTTCCACCCATAACACATCACTAGGCAAGTTCTTCCGTCTGTCCTGACTGAGCACTGCTGTGACAATTTCCCAGACTAGTAACGCCACCCCTCCACCTATAATTCCTCCTGCTCTAATGTGTCTAGAACAATGGAACCCTGGAACACCCTGGCCACAAATGTGATGGAATACAGTAATAATCCAATGGACTCATTAAAGTACTAAAAAGAATGGAACTTGCAGTTCGTACCAAGTCTGCCACAATGTGTTCTCCCAGTTCCCAAGCCAATACTCTTGACTGAAGAAGCTGAACAAGCCATTCAGGTACATATGGATAGGCAATAAATTACTGGTCTTACTGTTGATACAGGCATCCTAAAAAAGAATACTTAAAAATGTTTTTTTTTTGTGATTATCTTCTGTGTGAATTGGTACATAAGAGTTGTACCTCTGCGGATTACTGCATCCAAATGGGAAATGCAAAATAGATTCATGTTATATAATATATGTAACACACTGTAAGGTTTCACTGCTAAGGCTAATGTAATGGCTTCTATGTAATGTTCCACTGCTGGGGTAATGGTTTCTCTGTAGCAGCAATGTTTGGGTTATGACTAGAGATAACGGGGTTTGGAATTCAGTGGCTAGCCAATAGGAGATTGTTGCTGTTTCTTGTGATTCTGGAAGCACTGTTGCCAGAGGGAGAGAGAGAGATGAAGAGAGCAGATGCGGATGGAGAAATCTGGTAAACCGTCGGACGGGGTGGACTCGGAGTGGGGTTCCTAAGGTTGGTGACGCTCGGAGGAGATTGATGGTGGTAGAAGAACTACTGAACTGCATGAGCTCCAACTTTGTCTGCACGTGACTGTTTAATAAGATCTGGGCCCTTTTTCTTTTATATTTTGTTTCTCTACTAACCATATAGTCAAAGTAAGAGTTATCAAGCTTAATTGTTCAATCACATAGTGTACTGTTTGTTATTTCAGGGTACTGATTTGTAGCAGGGAAACATAAGATTTCTTATGTTTGGCCGGGCAGGGGGATATCGCCCCCTATATTAAGCTGCTCGGTGAAGCGAGTGTCAAAATTGTGGGCGCTATGTTCGGGATTGATTCCGTTGGATGCTGTGTGATTGCCCTGAGCAATGATCCAGTGGGGCAGATATTTGTACTCTGGATGAATTGTTAATTCCACTGTTAAGTGCTGTTAAAGTTGCAATTGTGAGCGGAGGTTTGATAAAATGGCGGGTGCAGCTCTCGTTTTAATGCAGACCAGCGCTAAGGTAGCTGGGGGTGGAGATTCCAAAGACAGGGTTCAATCATTTCTGAGGATTGAGGGGAAAGAGTGGCCGGATTTGGAATGTCTAATTAGTCCACCCCCCCGGTGACGAGTGAGAATTCTGAGGTAGTATCCACCCTCACTTCTCTGGCGAATAAGCAGAAAAATCAGATTCAAAGTCCCAGCTATGGCAGGCTCCGCCTATTCTCTGGAATAACGCCCACCCCTAAAGGGGAGGAGGAGTATGAGACGTGGGCAGAACGGACCTCTCAGTTGTTAGATGAGTGGCAGTGCTCGGATGATGCAAAGCGACAAAGATTAGTTGAAAGTTGGAATGGGCGGGACGTTGACGCTGTCAGAACTGTCAGGTTAAATTATCCCGTAGTGACAGCCGTCACTTATCTGCAGGCACTGGACAACACTTTTGATCCGACTGGAAGCCCAATAAGACTCCTGGTAGGAGTTCAGATAGATAGACAGATAGATACTTAATTCATCACCAAGGGGAAATTCAACATTTTTCCAGTGTCCCATACACTTATTGTAGCAATTGTTCAAACTTTGTTATTGTTCAAACTGTGCATCAGGAGAAGGGGGAGAAGCTTTCTGCTTTTATTTTTTAGCTAGAGAGGCAGTTAAATTGCTTATGGCACAGAGGGATCATTCAGGCGGCTGATGTGGATCAGTTAAGGATGGACCAGATAGCCGGAGGTGCCCAGTCCCGTGACCTGATTGCATCGGGTCTCCGACAGTCTCATAAATCACGCCCTCCCTCCATCTTTTGTTCAGCTGATCCGAGAGGTGCGGGAGGAGGAGAACACGTTGGGCAAGTCCCCCGGTATCCAAGCTGGGAGAGGTGTCGGGAAACTTAGAGGAGACTCAGTGAGGAGCGGCCTGGTGTCTCTGGGGGAACACGTTCCCAGCAATGCACCAAGGAACTCCAGAAAGACCCGATTCCTGAAGGCTTAGTGGGACAATGCTCCAGCATGTCACTATGGATAGAGGGTATTTATGCTGAAGCCATACTCGACACCGGGTCACAGGTCACGTCACTGTACTGTTCGTTTTACAATCAGTATCTGAAGCATTAACCCTTGACACCATTCAATGCACTGGAGATTTGGGGTATCAGTGCTGGTGATTATCCATACGACGGTTATTTGTCAGTGAAACTGGAGTTCTCGGAGGCCGATGTGGGAGTGTCTGAGGCTCTTGATACAGTGGTACTGGTTTGTCCGGGCCCTGTTGAGACGGGTGGTGTTTCAGTTCTGGTGGGGACCAACACCCCTCTTGTGAGGAGGCTCATGGGGCCTGCAAGGAGAAGGCAGGTGAGAGCTTTTGGGGACCTTGTCTGTGCACCCAGTGTTTCGAGCTGCTTCTGAGGAAGTGCGTGGCTGCACTGGGCCGGGTACCAAATTTAAACGAGGGACTGTGTGGTGCACCCAGTCGAAGCCTAGGGTGGAATGGCCCAGGGTAATAGCAAGAGTGATGGGGACCCCCAGATTTCCCCGAGTGCCTGAGGGTGAAGCCCTCTTACTGGACGCGCTGGAAGACCATGGGGGGGAGTTGAGATTTCCGGCTGGGGTACTAGTGAGGCCCGAATTGCAGAAGCCCCCGGTTGTACAGGTGAGCAGGATGGCTGTAATCGTCAGGAACACTACAACGAGGGATGCCCCTGGAGCACTTGTTCCCGGTAACGATAATGTCTTGTGCCCCTGTGATGCACATCGGGGAGAAACTATTGGAAAAAGTTGACCGCTGAGTCATTCAACTTCAGGGACTCCCCAGTGCCACAGGGTTGGTAGAGAAGATGTTGAAGTTGTAAAGTGCCTTTTTCATTGGCGAGTTTGATGTGGGTTGTTCCTAGAGAACTCGTCACACCATCTGGGTGACCGAGGACACCCCGTTTAGAGAGAGGTCGTGGCAACTGGCCCCCGCAGACGTGGAAGACGTGTGGCAGCATTTGTGTAAGTTGAAGGAAGCTGGGATTGTCACTGAGTCCCGAAGCCCCTATGTGGCCCGGAAGAAGAACAGGAGGGTATTCATGTGTGTGGACTATAGGGGTCTGATCAGGCACACTGTCCCTGACCAGTGTGCGGTCCTGAGGTCCTGATGCGCTGGCCTGTCTGAATGGTGTGAAGTGGTTCAGTGTGCTGGATTTGAGGAGTGGATACTACCAGATCCTGATAAGTGAGGCCAATAAAGAGAAAACAGCATTTATATGTCCCCTGGGATTCTTCCAGTTCAAAAGGATGCCCCAGGGCATATTGGGAGCCCCTGCCACCTTCCAGCGGGTCATGGAGAAGACGTAGGGGGATATGAACTTACTTGAGGTGTTGGTGCGTTTGGATGACCTCATAGTATTTAGAGCCACCTTGGAGGAACATGAAGCGAGGCTACTGAAGGTGCTAGGCTGACTGAAGGATGAAGGGTTAAAACTCTCACTGGACAAGTGCCAATTCTGCCAAACATCTGTTAGGTGTGTCGGACATATAATCTCGCAGAATGGAGTAGCTACAGACCTGGCTAAGATAGAAGTGATGACCAGCTGGCCGAGGCCCCAGACCGTAAGTGTTCTGCGCTCGTTCCTTGGGTTCTGTGGTTATTATCGGAGATTCGTGCAGGGTTACGACAAAGTGAGTCACCCCTTGAACCAGCTTCTGTGTGGTTATCCTCCCTTGGGGGAGAAAGGGAAAGGAACAAAAGGACAGGAGGGTGGAGAATATCTAAACCTATCGGAGCCCTTCGGACAGAGGTGGGATGTAAAATGTGAGGAGGCTTTTCAGTCACTGAAAGAGTTGCTGACCCAGGCACCGTGCTGGCATTTGCAGACCCCCGATTGCTGTATGTACTACACACTGATGCCAGTCGAGAGGGATTGGGGGCATCCTGTATCAGGATCAGGGCACCAGGATGAGGCCTGTGGCATTTGTCAGCCGGAGTTTGTCGCCCTCTGAGAGAAACTATCCCACACACAAGTTGGAGTTCCTGGCATTGAAATGGGCGGTGGTGGATAAGCTGAGTGACTGTCTCTACAGGGCCAGGTCTGAGGTGAAGACTGACAACAACCCCCTAACTTATATCCTGACCTCGGCGAAACTGGATGTCACAGGCCATGGGTGGTTGGCAGAGTTGTCTGCCTATGATCTCAGCTGAAGTACCAGCCGGGGAGCCAAAACATTGATGCGGAAGCTTTGTCCTGACGGGTGCATGAGGGACTGGACAGGGACGAGGAGTGGGAGAGTGTTCCTGCCCCTGGGGTAAAGGCCATGTGTCAGTTTGCCATCACCGTGAAGGCAGAGCAGTGGACCCATTGGAGATTTCTGATGAAGCCCTACCGCCAGTTCAGTGTAACCTGACTGCTCTGAAGATCAATCAGCTGCCGGAATTGAGTTCTGGGGAAGTGGCAGCTGCTCAGCGAGATGATCCGGGCACTGGCACTGTTCGGAAAGGGAGACGTGACGCGTGCGGAGAAGACGAAACATGCTTCGGTGCCTCCATTACTGAGGGAACGGCCTTGGTTGGAGTTGAGGAACCAGGTCTTATACCGGGTCACGTCACCCCCATGCCAACCCCAGCGTTGCCAGCTGGTTCTGCCGGAGAAGTACAGAGGTTTCTGCTGAAGAATCATGACTTCATGATGATTCTGGACATTTGGGGGTGGAAAAGAGCTATGGATTGCTCAGAGATTGGTTTTACTGGCCCCGAATGAAGTCGGAGGTTGAAGAATACTGCAAGTCATGCATTCGCTGCACAAGGCGGAAGACACTGTCTGTGCAGGCAGCTCCCTTGTCCCACTTGCAGAGTGCAGGATCCCTGGACCTGGTGTGTATGGATTTCCTGTCGATAGAACCCGATGCCAGACACACGGCGAATGTCTTAGTCATCACGGACCACCACACCAGATATGCTCAGACTTTTCCTACCAAGGAGCAGAGGCGACTACAGTGGCAAAAGTGTTAAGAGAGAAGTATTTCGTTCATTATGACCAGGAAAATAGGCTGAACGTCCAATGATCCAGCAAGCATTGCCTTTTATTTTGTTGCAGTCTTCCTTTATTCCTTGTTCTTCCTTTCGTTTTTGGTGACTTGAATCCTCTGAAACTATGTTGGTGGAAGCACCCTGCGCAGCGGTTCGCGTAATCTTACTACAGCGCCAGTGACCCAGGTTCAGTTCCATCACTGTGCGTAAGGAGATTGTTTGTTCTTCCTGCGACTGTGTGAATTTCATCCAGACTCTCTGATTTCCTCACCCATTCCAAAGATACACAGGTTATCAGATTAATTTGTCACAGGGGTGTAATTGGTCAGTATAGGCTTGTTGGGCCAGAAAGCCCTGCTACTGTGATGCATCTCTAACTAAATAAGTAATACATAATGATACATTAAAATACTCCATGACATAGAGTGAGGACGCACTTATATACAAGTCTGAATGTGATTATCTCAGTTCCAAAAGGACAGCCCAGTTAGCAGACCTGATACTTCACAGCTCCAGTGGCCCAGGTTCAAACCTGACTTTAGGTGCTGATAGTGTGGATATTGCACATTTTTCCTGTGACCACGGAGTTTTTCTGTTCTCTCTGCCATCTCAAAGACGCATGGGTTGATAGGTTAGCTGGCCTCTTTAAATTGCTCCTAATACATTAGTGACTGGTAGAATCTGCCAGGAGGCAATGAGAATGTGGGGAGTCTCACATTCACATAAGTGTAAACGAGGCTCTGATAGTCAGCACAGACTTGATGGGCCAAAAGGCCTGTTCCCATGCTCCAAAATGTATATTGTATTATTAAAATATAAAATGGATTAATAAATAATATGGATGTAATATTAAATGATATATATGTAACACTCATTTCACCTATCAGCTTGACATAGGAGGAAATACTGCCCAGCCAAACTTAAGAAATTTTGTTTGGATGGATGCTGCATGATGTGTCCCCTGTTACAAATCTGTACCCCGAAATAACAAACAGTACACAATGTGATTGAGTGATTAAGCTTTATAACTCTTACTTTGACAAGTAGAGAAACAAAATATAAAAGAAAGAGGTCCTAAATCTTATTAAACAGTCACGTGCACACAAAATTGGAGCTCCCGCAGCTCAGTAGTTCTTCTACCACCATCGATCTCCTCCGAGCGTCACCGACCTTAGGAACCCCACTCCGAGTTCTCCCCGTCCGACGGTTTACCAGATTTCTCCATCCGCATCTGCTCTCTTCATCTCTCTCTCCCTCTGGCAAAAGTCCGTGAAAACTACTGCTTCCAGAATCACAAGAAACAGCAACAATCTCCTATTGGCTAGCCACTGAATTCCAAACCCCGTTATCTCTAGTCATAACCCAAACATTGCTGCTACAGAGAAACCATTACCCCAGCAGTGGAACATTACAGAGAAGCCATTACATTAGCCTTAGCAGTGAAACCTTACAGTGTTTTACACTCTCCCTCCACCAAATTTAGTCATGCCCTCATGATGTTGAGATAGTTCGCTAACTCTTCCTGCAAAACACAAAGTCCAATTCAGGTGCAAAAGGCAGTCATGTAGCTCCCCAAAGCAGTAGAGACCACGCCCTGTTCCCCAGGCACTACGTAGTCCAACCTATCCGGTGGTCTCCTAATTCTCTGAGACCTCCATACCTCCTCACCTAACTCTTCAGGCTCAGACGCCACTGGGACTACCTGGCGAATCCTCCCTCGATCTATCACTCGTGTCCCCCTGCAACTCGGAGCCCCCTGTCCCGTGTCCAGGCCCCACTTCCTCTCCTTCAGGGTCCTGCTGTAACCCAGGCTGCCCACTTCCTGACTCAGTGGGCCAGGAATGTCTGCCTCAGTCAATGGGGAATTAGCAAATAGCATCATGTACCACACATCCAGATCATCATCCTCTGAATCAGTATCCCTCTCATGGGCAGGTTCTAGCCCAGCCTCTCCCACTGTGGGCCCTGCAGTCACCCTGCGTTTTCGCAGAGTCCTCTTACTAGGTGTGTGCTCCAAGTCAGGCTCTGGGTCTTCCTGCACCTCTTGTCCCAGGGGCAAGAGGTGGTTCTGATGGAGAATCTTAACAGGCCCATTCATAGAAACATAGAAAATAGGTGCGGGAGTAGGCCATTCAGCCCTTCAAGCCTGCACCACCATTCAGTATGATCATGGCTGATCAACGAACTCAGAACCCTGTACCTGCTTTCTCTCCATACCCCCGATCCCTTTAGCCACAAGGGCCATATCTAACTCCCTCTTAAATATAGCCAATGAACTGGCCTCAATTGTTTCCTGTGGCAGAGAATTCCACAGATTCACCACTCTCTGTGTGAAAAAGTTTTTCCTCATCTTGGTCCTAAAAGGCTTCCCCTTTATCCTTAAACTGTGACTTCTCGTTCTGGACTTCCCCAATATCAGAAACAATCTTCCTGCATCTAGCCTGTCCAATCCCTTTAGAATTTTATACATTTCAATAAGATCCTCCCTCAATCTTCTAAATTCCAGTGAGTATAAGCCTAGTCGATCCAGTCTTTCTTCATATGAAAGTCCTGCCATCACAGGAATCAATCTGGCGAACCTTCTCTGTACTCCCTCTACGGCAAGAATGTCTTTCCTCAGATTAAGGGACCAAAACTGCACATAATATTCTAGGTGCGGTCTCGCCAAGGCCTTGTACAACTGCAGTAGAACCTCCCTGCTCCTGTACTCAAATCCTTTTGCTATGAATGCCAATATACCATTTGCCTTTTTCACTGCCTGCTGTACCTGCATGCCCACTTTCAATGACTGGTGTACAATGACACCCAGGTCTCGTTGTATCTCCCCTTTTCCTAATCGGCCACCGTTCAGATAATAATCTGTTTTCCTGTTCTTGCAACCAAAGTGGATAACCTCACATTTGTCCACATTAAATTGCATCTGCCATGAATTTGCCCACTCACCTAACCTATCCAAGTCAACCTGCATCCTTTTAGCATTCTCCTCACAGCTAACACCGCCGCCCAGCTTCATGTCATCCGCAAACTTGGAGATGCTGCATTTAATTCCCTCGTCTAAATCATTAATATATATTGTAAACAACTGAGCCTTGCGGTACCCCACTAGTCACTGCCAGCCATTCTGAAAAGGTCCCGTTTACTCCCACTCTTTGCTTCCTGTCTGCCAACCAATTCTCTATCCACATCAATACCATATCCCCAGTACCATGTGCTTTAAGTTTGAACACTAATCTCCTGAGTGGGACCTTGTCAAAAGCCTTTTGAAAATCTAAATATACCATATCCACTGGCTCTCCCCTATCCACTCTACTAGTTACACCTTCAAAAAATTCTATAAGATTCGTCAGACATGATTTTCCTTTCACAAATCCATGCTGACTTTGTCCGATGATTTCACCTCTTTCCAAATGTGCTGTTATCACATCTTTGATAACCGACTCTAGCATTTTCCCCACCACCAATGTCAGACTAACCGGTCTATAATTCCCTGGTTTCTCTCTTCCTCCTTTTTTAAAAAGTGGGGTTACATTAGCCACCCTCCAATCCTCAGAAACTAATCCAGAAGCTGAGGAGTTTTGAAAAATTATCACTAATGCATCCACTATTTCTTGGGCTACTTCCTTAAGCACTCTGGGATGCAGACCATCTGTCCCTGGGGATTTATCTGCCTTTAATCCCTTCAATTTACCTAACACCACTTCCCTACAAACATGTATCTCCCTCAGTTCCTCCATCTCACTAGATCCTCGGTCCCTTACTATTTCTGGAAGATTATTTATGTCCTCCTTAGTGAAGACAGAACCAAAGTAGTTATTCAATTGGTCTGCCATGTCTTTGTTCCCTATGATCAATTCACCTGTTTCTGACCGTAAAGGACCTACATTTGTCTTGATCAATCTTTTTCTTTTCAAGTATCTATAAAAGCTTTTATGTTCCCTGCCAGCTTTCTCTCATAATCTTTTTTCCCTTTCCTAATTAAGCCCTTTGTCCTCCTCTGCTGGACTCTGAATTTCTCCCAGTTCTCAGGTGTGCCGCTTTTTTTTTGCTAATTTATATGTTTCTTCTTTGGACTTGATACTATTCCTAATTTCCCTTGTCAGCCACGGGTGCACTACCTTCCCTGGTTTATTCTTTTACCAAACTGGGATGAACAATTGTAGTTCATCCATGTGATCTTTAAATGCTTGCCATTGCATATCCACCATCAACCCTTTGAGTATCATTTGCCAGTCTATCTTAGCTAATTCACATCTCATACCTTCAAACTTACCCTTCTTTAAGTTCAGAACCTTTGTTTCTGAATTAACTATGTCACTCTCCATCTTAATGAAGAATTCCACCATATTATGGTCACTCTTACCCAAGGGGCCTCGCACGACAAGATTGCTAACGAACCTTTCTTCATTGCTCAATACCCAATCTAGAATGGCCTGCTCTCTAGTTGGTTCCTTGACATGTTGGTTCAGAAAACCATCCCACATACATTCCAAGAAATTCTCTTCCTCAGCACCCTTACAAATTTGGTTCACCCAATCTATATGTAGATTGAAGTCACCCATTATAACTACTGTTCCTTTATTGCACGCATTTCTAATGTCCTGTTTAATGCCATCCCCAAACTCACATTCCCCTCCTCTTGTTTCACACGGAAAATGGCGTCTGACTCTCCACCACATAGGGAGTGGCCGCCCAGCAGTCAGCCAACGTGTGCTTTCCAGGTAGCCCCAAATTTCTTATGAGGACTCGGTCTCCCGGCAGGAGTTGGGAGAACCACACTTTCTGATCATACCTCCTCTTATTCCCTCGATTCTGCTTGGCGGCTGCAACCCCAGCCAATTAATAAGCCCTTTTCAGCTCTCTTGTCATATCAGTCACATACTTCAAATAAGGCTTCGGTGGTAATTCATTCTCATCAGTCCCAAATCAAAAATCAATGGGCAACCTCGCCTCGCACCCAAACTTCAGATAATATGGCCAGTACCCAGTAGCTTCATTTTGTGTACAGTTGTAACAGTGAACCAGATGTCCAATATGTTGACCCACCTTCTCTTCTTGCTGATCTCCAGGGTCCCAAGCATGTCTAGCAATGTCTGATTAAACCTCTCAGGCTGGGTATCGCCTTGTGGGTCATAGAGCGTGGTCCTCGTTTTCTCAACTCCAAGCATGCCCAGTAACTCATAGATGAGTCTGCTCTCGAAGTCCCGTTCCTGGCAGCTGAGTAAACCTTTGCCCTCCCTCTCCAGTCCTGCTTTCATACCATTGCACGGGACTCCATTTTCCCAGTTATCTCCACTCCCTTTCATCACATGGACTGAATTAATAGATTCGGGAAGGAGGCAGTTTAGCAAAATTTTGTCTTTTAAGACGGGTGCGATATTATAGATACCTGGGGTATAATCATAGCTCTCTTTAAAATGGCAAGGGAACTTGAGAAAGCAAATTTAAAAATAAGTTCCTTGACTCTATTACTGGAAGCTTAGAAGACAAAAACAAGAAGCCGTGTTAAGTCTTTGTAGAACACCAGCATAGTCATGACTAGAGTGCTACTTCTGTGCGATGAGAAGCACACAAACTCCTGAGGAAAAAATGCTGAAGGGATTGGCTGAATTCCTTCAATGAAGGGCAAGAGTTACTGTATGTGGAAAAAATGGAAAACTTCCTTGGAACATAGACAAGTGATATATCTTTTTGAAAATTATTGAGAACCTTAGCTGTAAAAAGAAGATAACCTACAGTATTTCCGTGTGTAGATAGGCTATGAATCAGAAATCATAAGCAAAGGTGAATGGCAAAAGGGACTAAGGAATCTTGAGGCATCCCTTTCCATAGTTTGAGGTGTTTTAAGAGAAAAATACTTCCAGAAAGTAAGTAGGTTCATTTGAGGCATGAAAAAGAATTAGATATTTGGGAAGAAATCAGCAGGAGTAGAGAGGTGTCGTTCCAAAGAGCATTGTAGACACATAGCATCAGAGATATAACAATCACAAGAAAAACATTAATTAAACATAAATTATACAATTAAATTAAAAAAGTCCTTTGTAGTGCCAAGTATTCAATGTTGTCATAGTGTTATTATATTGAGATAGTCATTAGGGTTCTGCATGTTGGTTCAAGAATTTGCTTTTATTTCAGTAATATTTGAGTAATCTTGTAAATATATTGTTTGATTAAGCATTCTTTGTTGCTTGTATAATTCATTATGGTTATATGTAAACATATGTGAAAGGCATACGTCATCACGCTGCCACCTTATAGTGTGCGCCTCTCTTAAAGTAAACACAAAATAGACTCATATTTCAGGTGTCTTCCTTTGAATTGGTTTAATGTTTTGAAGTTAAAAACTTAACACTGGTGACAAGGTATTTTTAAAATGAACGTGAGACGGCTACAGACCCGTTGAAGTGCAGCAAGATGTTGGAACTAAGATAAATGCAGCAAGGAACAGCTAGGGAAAAACAGTGCAGCGCAGCATGCATGGAGACAGTCGAGTTCGAGAAAAAGCAGTTCTTCAGAAGGAAAGGCATGATCAAGATTTTAAAAAGTCAGGAAACAGAATTCAGAGTTCATAAAGAATAAGTACTGTGTGATAGTCACAAAAAAAGACCAGAAGTAGCTGGCTACATTGGTAAGATTGACACGTTTGATTGCTCAGTGACTAACTGGCTCATGTATACTGAGCTAATTCAATATTATCTTCAAGCAAATGATATAGCCAAAGAAAAACAAGTAGCAATTTTGCTGAGTGCATTGGGGTTGAAGGCATACAGTTTGACTGCTCCAACCAAACCAGCAAAAATGAGCTTTGCTGATATTGTCAAAATAATCCAGATTAAGTTTATTGTCATTTAAAAACCATAAATGCAATGCAGTTAAAAAATGAGACAACATTCCTCCAGAATGATATCAACAAAGCACATGACAAAATAGACTACACCAGAAAATCCACATAACATTTGGTAATCCCCAATCCAGAGTCCGGAGAGGCTGCTGCGTATTAATATCACGCTACCATCTTAGCACATTCCCCGGAAAGGAGCGCCAAATCCACCAGACAAAACTAGACCAAAAACTAAAGCTACAAGACCCGCACAAAACCACATAGTTACAACATATAGTTACTACAGTGCAAACAATACCATAATTTGATTAAAAAAAAACAGACCTTGGGCATGGTAAAAATAGTCCAAAGATGTTAAAAGACTATAAGTTCGAAAGAAACCACCACACAGTTTCCACAAGTCCTCAGGGTCCCAATAGACTCGTCATCCCACGCCGGCGGCAGAAAGGAATACCCCCTCTATGGACTTCCACGGCGCCGCCCGACTCAGCCTCGCAGATGCAGCACACACTGAAAGCGACCTGATCATAGTGGACTCCGAATCTGTCGAACCCTCGAGCCTACGACCATCCCCTCCGGCACAGCTTCTCCAAACAGCATCCTCCGCCGAGTGCATTAAGACGCCCCCACCAATGGCCACCGGCAACTCGACCCGGAGGACTGGGGGCCTGTTCTTCTCAGCAGAGACCCGGACCTCACAGCAGCAGCAGCAACGAAGAGGGCCTTCTTGGAGATTTCCAGATGTTCCTCCGTGCTCCCACGTCTGTTTTTCATTAGATTAGGATTGAGCACGGCACCCCGCTTGACAAATAACAAATAACAAATCAGCTCAGGAGTCGCTGCTGCAAGCTGCATCGCGCTGCCATCTTGTAATGCAGGAACATTTAGAATCAAAGCCATTGTTGATTGCAAAATGTGTTAGGTTACATAAGCAAAATCAAAATGAAGGAGAGTCCATTCCAGGTAACGTGACTGCATTGAAGATATAGTCTGAGCATTGTCGGTTTGGTGATGGGCTTAATGATGCTCTGAGGGATTGTTTAGCTTGTGGAACCTTACAAGAAAGCATTCAAAAATAGTTTCTACCTAAAGCACAGCTCACATTTAAAAGAGCAGCTGAAAGCACCATTTCAATGGAAACCACAAACAGAGACACAATTGAGGTGTAGCCAGGAATGAAAGTGAGTATGAACAAAATTGCAGCATGTAGACGGAGACATGCTTGGCTAAATAAATTGTGTTATCATTGTGGCAGGGGCTCCCATACACCATACCAATGAAAGTTTCAGGGTAAATCTTGCAGAAAATGCAACATAGTAGGATGGACACATATAAAGAGCATGTTGGGCAGGCAAAAATAAATGGACTGCACAGGAAAGAGATAAAGATAAGAAGTCAAATACAGTTTCAAAAAGAGCCATAATTTTCATGCTGTTGATGAAAAATCTGATAATGATGAGAGTGACACAGGACTGGCTAGCCTTTAAGCTTAAAAAGTGAAAACTAACAATAAACAAGCAATATGGCTTACACCAGAAATGAATGGCAAATTAATGAAAATGGAATTGGACACTGGCTTGGATGTTTCAGTTATTGCACAAAATGAGTTTGAATGGCATTTGGAAGATAATACCCCTGATGTCAACAGATATCCAGCTAAGGACTTATACTGGAAAAGAGATAACGCCTGTGGGAATGATGTTCCAGACAGTGAAATACAGCAACCAACAAGCCACATTGATCTCGTATGTGGTAAAAACAGGAGGACCAGCATTGTGAGGGTGCGATTGGTTGAAGCAACTACAACCTTATTGGAGATCCATCCACCAATTGCATGCCATATCCTCTGCAATGAAGCCAACATAAGGCATATTAAGAAAGGTACTGGATGATGCCACTACTGTCTCTGTGCTGTACACTATGGACCATGGCTCAACAGAGGTCCTATGGGCATTGGTGACAACCGTTGTGCCCCTGGTTGAACCAAGGAAGGAAGAGAAATGTTAAAGTGACAAAAGCAATGGCCTGACTACAACAGTCTTTGTAGGCAACATATCTGAGAAAGTTTCTGATATGTTAATCAGGCAATTACTTGCAAAATGTGGCTTGGTTTTAAGCTGGAAGAGAGTTCAAGAAGCTGTATAGTAGTTGTATGATATAGTATACTGCGTATATACTTGAGTTGGAGTTCATCGCTAAGCAGGGAGGACTGTTGTGATTTTAATATATCAGTAATATTTGAGTACTTTTGTAAATGTATTGTTTGATTGAGCATTTTTTCTTATTTATATGATTCATTACGGGTTATGTATATAAATACTCTAACTGCATATGTCATCACAGTAACATGACACATGTGTACACCTTACTTAAAGTAAACACTAAGTTAGACTTTGACTCCCTTGTCTTCATTTGAATTAGTTTAATGTTTTGGAGTTACAAGTATAACAGAACTGAATGGTTGAAGGGAAGTAGTTGCTCTTGAACCTGGTGGTCTGGGGCTTCAGCTTCCATACCTCCTGACCTACGTGCGGAAAAGTGTAGAGATGTGCGACCGGAAGATGGAAGGAGTTTGCATATATGAAGTACTTTTCTTCACTTTAGGCTTTCCCGAAGCATTTTACAACCAATGAAAGTCTTTTGAAGTTTTGTCACTATTGTAATGCCGCAAACATGACAGTCAAGTTGAAGAGAGCACGCTCCCATAGACAGCTACGAGCTGAGCGATCTGATTAACTATTTTAGTGATACTGGTTGAAGGAAAACTCTCGGCCAGAACATTGGGAAGCTCTCTGCTACTTTTTCTTTTCAGTAATGGTAAGAGACCGTCGTGACAAGATGTGAGAGAAAGTGGGGCTCAGATTCCCCAAAAATGGTGTAAATGCTCACAGCAGCTGATGAGTACCTTCTATCTTTTGGCTTGAATTGTTAATCTTTTCGTTCAGGGAGGGAAGCCTGACGATATTTCTACTTCTGAAAATAAGTCAGAAGATTACTGCAGTTACAGCCTATGTGTCAAGCTGCCATGTTCAGGAGAGCCCGGAAGAGGCAACTCCCTCACAGAGACTACACTTCTCAATTTCGTTCTTTCAGTTTTAATGACTGACTTACACTGCCTCAGATTTTTCCCTCTTTCTAGCACATGAATGCTCTGTGAAATAATGAACGTGAAAAAGTTGGCAGATATTTAAATGCTTTCTTAACACACCCCGAGTTCTGACAGATTGTCACTGGAGACAGCAATTAGCATTCCACACTATAATTACTACCCTCTTTTCAGTTGAATGTTCAGGTTTTTTTGATCTTAGTGGAGACTGGATTGTTTTGCAATTTTGGAGGAACATTTACATTTTCTGATAATTAGAATTAACTAGTCTCCACAGTAAATGCCGGCAGTTATTTAGAGGATGAAACGGCATGCCAGGGAGAATCATTAAAGTGGTTATGGTACAATCTGGTTTTCTGTTGTTCAGGGTGGGAGAAAGACAATCCATTAAAGTGCACATTTTTGGTTCAAACTTAGCTGGTGAGGCACAGCCTGAGATAAGTTAAAATCGTGTCCTTTTTGCTGTTGGGCATTCTTTTCTGAAAGCAGGAGTGAGGCAGCAGCACATTGACTCTTCAGAGAAGTACACCAGCTACCAGGGAAAAAAAAATCTGCAGCCAGAAGAAGGCAACTCAAAAGATCTGTGAATCTACAGGATGATCTCTTCTAGATTTCTGGCCTTTAGTCTCACACTCACTATGCACCTTCTGATTGCTGGCAGAGCTGCCGCTTTGCCCCTGGGTTGAGGGTTGATTCTGTCTGGTGGTGTTTCCTCATACATCCAAAGATATTCGGCTTCCTGCCAGCAGTTTGATATCTCCCCCAGGTAGCACATCGTCAGTGAAATCTGGACAGAGTATAATGGGTTAGGGTGGGATTAATGTAACTGGCTGGCTGGAGAACACCATGGATGCTGTGGGCTGAAGGGCCTGTTTTGGTGATGCATACAAATATTTAAGGCACGTGGGGCGTTAGCACAACGCTTTGCAGTACCAGTGACTTGGGTTCAATTCCCTCCGCTGCCTGTAAGGAGTTTGTACATCCTCCCTGTGACCGTGTGAGTTTCCTCCGGGTGCTCCTGTTCCTTCCCACAGTCCAAAGGCGAGCTGGTCGATAAGTTAATCGGTCATTATAAGTTGCCCTGTGATTAGGTTAGGGTTGCTGGGGGGCATGGTTCGAGGGGACAGCAGGGCATACTCCACACTGTACCTCAATAAGACGAGAAAGGAACAGGCAGGGAATGGACGGATATAGACCACATGTAGACAGGTGAGATTAGTTTGGATTGACAGATGTTGTGGGTCAAAGGGCCATTTCCTGTGTTGCACCGTTCTATGTTCTTTTCCTCTCATGACAACCAGAACAACCCTCTTGGTTTGTCTCGTAGTTCTTATTTATATCATTTAGTGCCCATCCCAGAAATCATATGAGAATTTATAGTGGGTGTGGACACTACTACCACTGCCCTGTGACTTCAATACCCCAGTCAATATGACCCTGTACTCACTGTGTCTTTCAAATGCAAAATTCTATTAATCTCATCTGGAATATGTTCAATGACAGAGCAACCTCAACATGTTGGTGCAAAGAATTCTAAATGTTATAAAGACGATGCAGGGTTAATGTGTAGGTAGCAGAGATTTAGGTTAATTTGGCAAACATGAAAAGATCTGTATATGCTAGAAATCCAAAACGTTACAGGTGTCCCCCCCTTTACAAAGGTAGAGCATTCCTATGAAACCTTTCTTAAGCCGAAATGGCATAAAGCGAAAAACCATTAATTTATATGGAAAAAATTTTTGTAAAAGTGAAAATCCTCTTTGTAATGTGAAAACAAGTTACCAATGTAAGTCTTTTGTAAAAGTGAAGCGGCGCAAAGCGAACATTCGTAAAGCGGGGGACATCTGTACACACAAAATGCTGGAGGAACTCAGCAGCCCAGGCAGCATCTATGGAAAAGAGAAAACAGTCAACGTTTCGGACCGAGACGCTTCTCCAGGACTGGGGAGCAAGGGGAGAAGTCAGAGTAAGAAGGTGGGGGAAGGGAGGAAGAAGTACAGGGTGGTAGGTGATAGGTGAAACTGGGAGAGGGGAAGGGGGTGATGTAAGGAGCTGGGAAATTAATAGGCAGAAAAGGAATAGGGTTGGAGAAGGAGGAATCAGACAGGCGAGGGTAGAAGACCATGGAAAAAAGGGAAAGGGAGGAACACCAGAGGGACATGATGAGCAAGTAAGGAGATAAGGTGAGAGGGGGAGACGGGAATAGGGAATAGTGAGAGAGAGGAGGGCAGGGGACAATTACCGGAAACTCGAGAAATTGATGCTCATTCTATCGGGTCGGAGGCTACCCAGTCGGAGTATAAGGAATTGCACCTTCAACCTGGGTGTGGCCTCATCCTGGCAGAAGGGGACTGACTTGTCAGAATGGGAATGGAAAGTAGAATTGAAATGGGTGGACAGCAGGGGATTCCACTTTTTGTGGCAGATGAAGCAGAGGTGCTCACCGAAGTGGTCTCACCAATATACAGGAGGCCACACTCGGATTACCGAGCAGAGTAGATGACCCCAACTGACTCGCAGGTGACGTGTCTCCTCACCTGGACGGACTGTTTGGTGCCCTGAGTGGTAGTGAGGGAGGAGGTGTAGGGACAGGTGAGACGCTTGTTCTGCTTGCAAGGATGAGTGCAGAAGGGAGATCAGTGGAAAAGGGAGTCGATCCTTGCAGAAAGTGCAAAGTGGGGTGGAGGGGAAGACATACTAAGTGGTGAGGTCCCGTCGTAGATGGCAGAAGTCATGGAGAATTATGTGCTGGATATGAAGGCTAGTGGAGTGGTAGCTGAGAACAAGAGGAACCCTATCCCTGGTATTGTGGTGGGAGAATGGGATGAGGGCCGATTTACGTGAAATGGAAGAGATGCAGGTGAGGGCAGCGTTAATGGTGGAGAAAGTAATGCCCCTTTCTTTGAAGAAGGAGGATATCTCATTTGTTCTGGAATGAAAATCCTCAACCTGAGAGCAGATGCGACAGAGACAGAGAGAACGGGATTGCATTTTTACAAGTGACAGGATGGGAAGAGATATAGTTCAGATAGCTGTGAGTATCAGTGGGTTTATAAAAGATATCAGTAGATAGATTGTCTCCAGAGATGGAGCCAGAGAGATTGAGAAAGGGGGGATGGGGTGTTGGAAATGGACCAAGCAAACTTGAAGGCAGAGTTGATGAAATCAATGAGGTCAGCATGGGTGCAGGAAGCAGCACCAATGCAGTCATTGATGTGCTGTAGGAAGAGTTGGGGAGTGCTGTTAGTGTAGGGTTGGAACATGGTCTGTTCCACACAGCCAACAAAAAGGCAGGCATAGCTGGGACCCACATGAGTGCCCAAGGCTACACCTTGTGTTTGAAGGAAGTGGGAGGAGCTGGAGGAAAAATTATTGAGGGTGAGGACTATTTCCTCCAGACGGAGGAGAGTGGTGATGCAGGGGGACTCCTTAGGTTCGTTGTCCAGAAAGTAGCGGAGAGATTTAGGGCCCTCCTGAGGGAGGATGGAATTGTATAGGGACTGGACATCCATAGTGAAAATGAGACAATTGTGACCAGGGAACTTAAAGTCATTGAAAAGATCAAGAGCTTGTGAAGTGTCATGGATGTAGGTAGGAAGGGATTGAACCGGGGGGATTAAACAGACTCGAGGTATGCACAGGTTTAGTGGGGCAGGAGCAGGCAGAAAAAATGGGTCTACCTGAACAGTCAGATTTATGGACCTTGGGTAGGAGGTAGAAACGGGAAGTGTGGGGCAAAGGAGCTATGAGGTTGGTGGCAGTGGATGGGAGATCCCCAGAGTTGAGAAGGATGGTGATGGTGTGAAAGACAATGGCCTGATGCTCCGTAATGGGTTGAAGGGATAGGTAGGAGGAAGTGTCTGAGGGTGGCCGCCTGGCCTCAGCAAGGTAGAGGTCAGCCTTTTACACTACTACAGCAACCCCCCTTATCTGCGGGTTTGATGGTGAAGTTGGGATTAGTGCAGAGGGAGTGGAGAGAAGCACATTCAGAGCGAGTGAGGTACGAATCGGAGAGAGGAGTGTTAAAGTCGAGACAGTTGATGACCTGCCAGTAGATACCAATAAAAAGATCCAGAAGACCAGAGCAGAGTGTCCAGGAAGAGGAGGAGGTCTGAAGAGGGTTAGTTTAATTTGACATTGTGTTTGAAGGGGCTGTTCCTGTGCTGTACCGTTCTATGTTCTGAACCCTTCATCAGAGGGAATTTCCTCTCATCTTAGTGCTGAATTTCCGTACCTCCAAACTCTTTTCCCTCCCTGATGCACTGTCAATAACTCTCAGAGACGGGAGGCAAATGACAGGCTTTTATTAGCTGCAAGAAACCACCACACAACATCTTGGAGACTGGGGCGGGCGGGGGGAGCAGTGCCTCCAACCGCCTTTATACCGGGGTCTGTGGGAGGAGCCACAGGAGCACAGCAGAGGGGCATGTCCAGGCAGGTATATGTAGTTCACCACACTCCCGCCAACTCACTCTTCTGACAGAGGGAAACGTTAGTCCTGGAGAGAAGATGGCTTCAGTTTCTGCTCTGTCTGGGATTTCTCCTTCATTGTCATAGGACGGCTCAGTTATCCCAAGACTAAACCACTGTACCTTTCCTATTTACTTTCTAATTGATTGTTGTAATTGCATAGTGATTTTCTGTGATTCACAGGCAACAGTGTATGAAGCTGCCTTGATATCACCACTCAGTAGTCTCACCTTCAGAAAGAAATTACATACTCTTTTTTTCCAAAAGTGGCAAATTTCTCATTTTCCTCACAATCTACTTCTTCTGTTTCCTTGCCCATGAACAGAAATACAATCTGAATATCTCCTCAAGACAAAGTAAGAAAACCAATGCAAAAGTAGGCAAAGCAGATTCTCAAGCCTGACTTGCCATTCAATATAATCCCCTCTTCCCTAAAGACATCAATTCGATGAACTTTGGGAAATGCATCTTTAACTATTCCTAGTGATCGAGCATCCACACCCCTCTGCGTTACATTCACCACCCCTGCAAGAAGTTCTGACACAGTTCCACTTCTTTTGTGTTGCTGCCCCTGCCTGCATCATCGTGTGCCCATCACTGAAACCTTGAAAGAAGTAGTAACAGTTCTTCTTCTCTTCTTCGGCTGTCCATCGATTTTTGATGATGACTGAGGTCTGGGCAAGGTTGTATGGAAGACCTGCAGTTGCCCATGCTGCAAGTCTCCCCTCTCCATGCCACTGATGTTGTCCAAGGGAAGGGCATTAGGACCCATACAGCTTGGCACCGGTGTTGTCGCAGAGCAATGTGTGGTTAAGTGCCTTGCTCAAGGACACAACACGCAAGCCTCAGCCAAGGCTCGAACTAGCGACCTTCAGATCACTAGACCAACGCCTTAACCACTTGGCCACGCAGCACAACAGTTATACTGTATACTACTCCTCTCCTCCACACTGTATATGACAGTTGGCCACAACTCTCATTTCCCAGCTCTTAAACATCACATAAAGACCTAATCCACCTTCAAGTGAAATTATCACCCTTTAATCCCTTATTTTAAATAATTTCATTTTATCAAAATTAGTAAACAACGGAATCCCTCATTGTGTTCATGTTTCACTCACCGGGATAATATCATGCATCTAATTAAACTAGAGTGAGGTCTCCTATTCACTGTGGGTAAGCTAATGGTATAGATCTATCTTCATTCACCCAAGCATCATTGAAAGGCCTTGGTCCTCAGTGCAACGGAATCTGCCTTTATAGTGAGCGATGAGACTGGAGAGCTCTTCAGTTAGAGATGAAGTCTGTGGGCATCCAGGCAGTGAACAAGGGACAGATAAATTGTTCGTTCATAAAGAACACTTGGAAACTAGTCTTTTGGGGGTGTAACAGACAAAAGAGTTTAGGGAGAAAATTTCAGGAAATGGCACCCTGGTGTCCAGTGGCAGAAGAAATTGTGAAGGTTCTTAGAGAGGTAGATAAGTATCACTGTAATACTCTCCCTTTCAGTTGTGTATTGATTCCTCTTTAATTACAAGCGCAGTCAATTTTTTTAGTACAGAGAAATCAATTTTTATTGAAAGTAAAGTAAAATAACCACATTCTACTAAGGGATTTGAGCACTTTTACAGATTGTTTTGTTTTGCAGCTTCTCACAAAGACACACCCAAGAACCCTAGAGCAGTATCATAGCCATGAAATTATTAAGTGATGCAGCATGGGAACAGGGCTTTCATCTAGCCGAGTCCACACTGACCATTGCGTACCCATCCGCACCGATCCTACGTCCATCCTGTTTTATTCTCCTCACATTGTCTACACTTGCCCCAGATTCTAACACTCACCTCCAAACTGGGGCAATCAACAGTGGTCAATCAACCTATCAACCTGTATGAAGTTGGGATGTTGGAGAAAACCAGAGCACCTGGGCTAAACCCCACAGTTACAAGGATAGCATCCAAACTCCATGTAGACAGTACCAGAAATCAGTGTTGAACCTAGGTGGTTGAAACTGTGAGGAAGAGGCTCCATCAGTCTTTACAAAATGATGTTAAAGATCTTTTGAATTTTTTAGAAACTGTAAGATAATAAGATGCAGGGCAAGATTAGGCCAGTTGGCCCATTGAGTCTGATCTACCATTCAATGATGGCTGATTCTCCTGCCGTTTCCTCATAGCCCTTGATCCTTTGACAAATCAAGAACCTTTCAATCACTGCCTTAAATATGTCTATTGTCTTGGCATTCATAGCCCTCTGTAGCAAAAATGTTCACAGATTCAGCATGCTCTGGCAAAAGAAATTCCTCTTTATCTCAGTTTTAAAGGGTTTGTCTTTTATCCTGAGGCTGTGCCCTCTGATCCTGGACTTTCCTATCAATGGAAACGTTCTCTCTACATCCACTCAATCAATGGATTTCAGCATTCAGTATGTTTCTATGAGACCACCCCTTATCCTTCTGAATTTTATCAAGATAGACCCAAAGTCACCCATTATAAACATAATTTCTTCTTTAATCTGTATGTTTATAGGATTAATAAGGAATTTGTTTAAAAGGGTATTGATAGTCGTCACAGGCTCAGTTGCTCAATGGTTCCTGTTACATGACTCTCTGATTCTCTACGTTTTTCTTTCAGAATTTCTCAGGTTCACGAGTTTAGCAGAAGGTTGGACAGTGCACAGCCAGTGAAGCTGCTGACTCACAGTTTTCAGAGACCCAGGTTCAATTCCGAGATCAGGTGCTGCTTGCACTTTCTTCATTCAACCTACAAAGACTCAGCATCTTCCAATCCTATGTCATGTCTTTCTAATGATTTGATGCCGTTCCTTACCAGAAGAGCCGCAACACCCTCTCTGCCGACCTTCCTGTCCCTCCAATATAATGTGCAACCTTGGACATTCAGCTCCCAACTCCAACCATCCTTCAGTCATGATTCAGTGAGGTCCACAGCATCATACCTGACAATCTGTAATAGTGCAAAAAAATCATCCACATTATTTCTTATACTCCGTGCATTGAGATACAACGCTTTGAGTACTGTATTTTGATTCTGCATCCCTCCCGGTACTCAGCCTGCAGGCTGCAATTATGTCCTATCATCAGACTGTATGCTACCTTTGCTTTTTTACCATCTGTCCTTCCTGAATTCCTTCACTCCGGTTCCCACCCTCTCATCCACCAAATAAGTTAAAATCTTCTCCAACGGCTCTAACAAACCTACCTGTGAGAATATTGGTCCTCTTGGGTTCAGGTGCAACCCATCACTCTTGAAGAGGTCATACCTCCCCCAGAAGAGATCCCAATGATCCAAGAACCTGAAGCTCTCTCCCCTGCACAGCTTCTCAGCCACAAGTTAATTTGCCAAATCAATCTGTTCTTTGGGTCTCTAATCAGAATAACTATTGGTATGAAGATCAGACTCTTGCTGACCATACACAAAATACTCAGAGCACACAGAGTCACCACATTCCAAGTGTGTGAAGATGTTTCCTGTGTGACTATCTGAGCAAAGTGTGGTGACGTGTGAAGTTCATGTACAAGTAATGCCACACACCCATGCCAAGAGATTTGGTGGGAACTTTGCCAACTGTATCCCCTTAACACAGCGGTCACTAACCTTATTTGCACCACGGACTGGTTTAATATTGACAATTAACCGGACCGGACAATGGGGCCGGGGGGCGTGGGTGTTAATCACGACCGGAATGTAGGTGTTAAGTCAACTATAAGTCACTTATAAATAGCAAATACATTCAATTTCATTTCTAAAAGGGTTCATCTAACTAATTTAATATTAAACACACAACGCATATTTTCCTCGCATGAACATAGTGATAAGTCAGTTATAACTCACATAAGTCAATAGCATCATAACCTTTTAAGTAATGTTTGGATATTAAACACACAGCACATATTTTCCTTGTATGGACATATAAAATCATTGCAACACACCAGTGAGAGGACAAGGTAAGGGCTGGAGGTCCCCATACCGGGTCCATGGCGGTCGCAGTCCGGAGAGAGCAACTGACCAAGCGAGGAGTGTGACAGGGTGTGTGCCCCCTCCCTTTGTAAGATCTATTGGCCGACAAAAGTATGGCTTGAGGGATGACTTTCAGTAGACTGCAGCGAGGTAGCTGCTCTGCTACTTACGAAACGCTGAGCCCGAATTAGGTCATCTGCTAATATTTTAGCACTGGGTTCCCCACGAATATTCGGTGTGCTAAACAGTTTCAGAGGCGGCACCCATCTGTCTGCATTCCAGGCCAGTAGCAATGGCACTTCTCGCCAGCCGCGCAAGGCGGCCGGTTTCCCGAGGCCAACCAATGATCCCTGGCGTGAGGGTATCACTGCGTTTAGGCGACTGATGACCTCGCGTAGATAATGACCTCGCGTGCGTTCATGTTCAACAGTGGGCATGACAGGGAATGAGGAATGATGCAGCTGACTCATATCGTTTCATATCGACAAATCCTATTGTTTCCTCGTGGCCTGGTAGTGCATGCGTTACGGCCCGGTACTGGTCTGCGTCCCAGTGGTTGGGGACCACTGCCTTAACAGAACAATGTTGGCAAGAAAGTTAATCTGTTGTATTAAAAGCGAGTATAAAATTTCAGATTAGCATGTCAACAGCTTTCTACATCTTTCAGGATCGACTGTAGTGAAAATAAGCTCGGCCTTGGGAAGATATTGGTGAGCTGCTTTCTTGAACTGCTGGAGTCGTTCTGGTGAAGATGCTCTTGCAGTGTTGTTGGGTCCTGAGTTTCAGGATTTAAACCAGTGATGATGACAAAACAGTGACAGATTTCCAAATTGGGATTCTGTGCAACATGGACGAGGACTTACAGGCGGTGAGGTGTCCACAAACCTGTTGTCCTTGTCCTTCTTGACAATAGAAGCAGTGGTTTTGGGAAATGCTGCAAGAGAAGCATTGATAACTAACTGAAGTTGATTTTGTAAGTGGAACATAATGCTGTCACGGTGCACTGGTGGTGAAAGAAACAAATATTTACACTGAAGGTTGATGTGCCATTCATATGGGCAACTTTTTCATAAATGGTTTTGAGCTCCCTGAGAGCGGCTAGAACTACCAGAACTCATCTGTAAGTTTATGTAGAGCTTTTCTGTGCATCCCTAGCTTGTACCTTACAGACAGGGTGTCAGATGATGAGTTGCACACCCAGTCTCTGTCATTCTGGATGAACGTTTTCTCATATTTTAACTGCATTGCATTTGCGGTTTCTAAATGACAATAAACTGAATCTGAATAATGTTGATATGGCTGGTGTATAACTGCTCAGTGAGGACCACTCCAGGATTTTGATGGTGGAAAATCAAGGGTAGGTTGTTAGGCTTTCACTTGATGGTAATGACCAATACCCTGCTCCTTCATGTTACACTTGGTCAAACTATGATGTGTTGTCAAGGCAGTCACTTTCATCTCACTTTTGGAATTTAGCGCTTGAGTCCATGTTTGGGTGATGAGGTCAGGACTCAAACAGACATCAGCAAGCAAGTATTTGTGATTAAATTGCACTTGTTGGCACAGTTGATGACATATTCCATCTCTTTGCTAACACCTACAGTAGATCAGACAGCATGAGTGGTAATTAGCAAAACTGGAATGGATTTTTTTTTGTGTAATCCAAATCAAGTTTCCTTCTTCTGTATTATATTTGTACATTTGCTTTTGGCCAAGTGAGAGACATTAGGGCTGGATATGGAACACTTTCCAGTCTAGGGTAATCTTAGGTAAAGCACAAGCTGAGTTCAGTATAATATTGTACAGAATATGCTGTTGTCTGCTTACCAGTGGAGAAATATACTGACCTCATTCTGTGGGGTAAGGTTAGCTTATTAACTTTTCATCCTTTCTGCCACAAAATATGAAGAGGCAACTGGCAAGATTTAGAAAGATCAATTAAGGAGTTGAAGCACTTTCTTGGACTTGTCCCAAGAATTACAGGACTGAAATGGCAGCTAAATGGAATGATAAGCATAATTTCAAGAACACCTACTCGTCTTCAACCATTCTGTCCTTGAACCAGCTTTTACAACCTGAACCACTATCTCAGTATAGCAAAACTATGACCACTTTGCACCCCAATGCACAGTATTTTTGTCTAGTTCAAATTGTATTCCTGCTTGTATAATTTATGATTCATTTATGTTTTCCAGTGAATGTAGTGCATCAGATGGTACATGCCTGTGACTCTGCTGCAAGCAGGTTTTTCATTGCACCTGGTCATACATGTCATGTAAATGACAATAAACTTGATTTTGACTTTGGGAGCCAGTGTTGTTATATTCTCTCATAGGTGCCCAATAGTTTCAGTGCATTGGCTAATGACATTTTAACACAAATCACATGATTGTTCCCGAATGATGGAACAATGTATTTGATGAGGAACCTTGCCCAGTTCGAGGATATCAATCCAGAGGAATTTAAGGAGCTTGGCGCTCAACGCAATAGGGCAAGAACATTGATTATCAAAAAAATGAATAAAAATAATCAGAGTGTGGCCCAATCTGCACCTGCATCATTCATTAAGATCATGGTTATCAACTTCTTTTTTGATAGCTGCTCAAATACCTATTGATTGCAGCCTTGAATATACTCAGCAACGAATTGTAAGCATTTACTGTACATCACTCATGGTGATGAAATGTTTTTTCACTTCAGTCCAATATTGACAAACTTCCAACTTGCAATGGTATCTATAGTTCAGGATATTTTAGGCAAAGAAGCCAACTCCTCATAACAACTCTATCAGCCGTTTTCAGAATTTTAGAATTTAGCATGCTGTGCCATTACAAAGAAGGCACGAGAGCACCTCTACATTCTAAGAAGTTTGTACAGATTTGGCATGACTTTGACAAACTTCTATAGGTGCACAGTTGAGAGTATCCTGACTGGTCACATTATGGTCTGTTATAGAACCTCAATGCACAAGAATAGAAAGGCCTTCAAAAAGTAGTGGATATAGCCCAGTCCATCACTGGCAAAACCCTCAAGGAGGGCTATCACAAGAAGCCAGTATCCATCGTCAAGGACCTCACCATCCTGACCATGCACTCTTTTCATTGTTGCCATCAGGGAGGAGATACATGAGCCTTAGATCCTACACCACCAGATTCAGGAACAGTTATTACTCTTTACCCATCAGGCTGCTGAAACCATGTGGATAACTTCACTCGTCACATCTCTGAACTGATTCCACAACCTCTGGACTCTACAACTTACGTCTTCAGTATTAGTTATTACTATTTATAATTTTTTTCACATCTGCATATATTGTATTCTTTAGTACATTGGTTGTTTGATGGTATTGTGTGTAGATTCTATTGCATTTCTTTGTTCCACTGCAAATAACTGCAAGAAAATGAATCTCAGGGTAGTATACAGTGACAATTTTCTAGCACCAGATATAGTCCACTACCACTTAGCAACCACACAGCACTGGCAGTCACAAAGAAGATCCTGTCCTTTCATTCCCTTGCTCTCCTCCCCCAACCTTATCCCTTTTCTCCTCCTCATTTTTCTCTCTCTCTAACCTCTCTCCCAATCCTTCAACATTTATCTCTGTTCTCCATTCCTCGTCCCCTCCCTGATTCCTTCCCTCCTGATTCCCCACTCATATATATCTCCCCTCATCACACTTCCCTCTGCCTTGTCCTCAGCTTGAATGATATCTGTGTTCTTCTCATAAAATTGGAAATATCCTCTCTTGAAGGGCTGGAGGATCTGGTAACCTACTCCTATTCTTTTTTTTGGTTTTTATGTCAGTACTCGAATGCCCAACTGAAAGTCCAAATGCACTATGCCTGCTGTTTATCTTGCTTTCACTTTAGTTCTATGGTTCTGAGGTGGTTGCAGGGTCAGGTAAAACAGCTGCCAGGATCTATCAACCTGGATTCAACGATGGGCCTGGGAGTTGTCAGGATTTTACCTGTGGTTGTGTAGAAAGAAGGGGATGGGGGAGAAGTGTCTATAAAGGTGGGTGGGGATGGGGGTGGAATGTCTACAAAGGCGGTTTGGATGGGGGTGGAATATCTACAAAGGGGCTGGGGATGGGGGTGGAATATCTGCAAAGGGGCTGGGGATGGGGGTGAAATGTCTACAAAGGGGGTTCTGATGGGGGTGGAATATCTACAAAGGGGCTGGGGATGGGGGTGAAATGTCTACAAAGGGGGTGGGGATGGGGGTGGAATATCTACAAAGGGGGTGGGGATGGGGGTGGAATGGCTACAAAGGCGGTTTGGATGGGGGTGGAATATCTGCAAAGGGGCTGGGGATGGGGGTGAAATGTCTACAAAGGGGGTTTGGATGGGGGTGGAATATCTACAAAGGGAGTTCGGATGGGGGGGGAATAGATACAAAGGGGGTTCGGATGGGGGTGGAATATCTACAAAGGGGGTGGGAAGGGGTGAAATGTCTACAAAGGGGTGGGGATGGGGGTGGAATATCTGCAAAGGGGGTTCGGATAGGGGTGGAATATCATACAAGTGGGGTGGGGATGGGGGTGAAATGTCTACAAAGGGGGTGGGGATGGGGGTGGAATATCTGCAAAGGGGCTGGGGATGGGGGTGAAATGTCTTCAAAAGGGGCTGGGGATAGGGGTGGAATATCTGCAAAGGGGGTTCAGATAGGGGTGGAATATCTACAAGTGGGGCTGGGGATGGGGGTGTAATGTCTACAAAGGGGGTTCAGATGGGGGTGGAATATCTACAAAGGGGGTGGGATGGAGTGTAATGTCTACAAAGGGGGTTCAGATGGGGGTGAAATATCTGCAAAGGGGGTTTGGATGGGGGTGGAATATCTACAAAGGGGGTGGGGATGGGGGTGAAATGTCTACAAAGGGGGTTCAGATGGGGGTGAAATGTCTACAAAGGGGGTTCAGATGGGGGTGGAATATCTACAAAGGGGGTTCAGATGGGGTGGAATATCTACAAAGGGGCTGGGAATGGGGGTGGAATATCTGCAAAGGGGCTGGGGATGGGGGTGAAATGTCTACAAAGGGGGTTCTGATGGGGGTGGAATATCTACAAAGGGGCTGGGGATGGGGGTGTAATGTCTACAAAGGGGGTTCAGATGGGGGTAGAATATCTACAAAGGGGGTGGGGATGGAGTGTAATGTCTACAAAGGGGGTTCAGATGGGGGTGGAATATCTGCAAAGGGGGTTTGGATGGGGGTGGAATATCTACAAAGGGGGTGGGGATGGGGGTGAAATGTCTACAAAGGGGGTTCAGATGGGGGTGGAATATCTACAAAGGGGCTGGGGATGGGGGTGGAATGTCTACAAAGGGGGTGGGGATGGGGGTGAAATGTCTACAAAGGGGCTGGGGATGGGGGTAAAATGTCTACAAAGGGGGATCAGATGGGGGTGGAATATCTACAAAGGGGCTGGGGATGGGGGTGGAATATCTACAAAGGGGGTGGGGATGGGGGTGAAATGTCTACAAAGGGGGTTCAGATGGGGGTGAAATGTCTACAAAGGGGGTTCAGATGGGGGTGGAATATCTACAAAGGGGGTTCAGATGGGGTGGAATATCTACAAAGGGGCTGGGAATGGGGGTGGAATATCTGCAAAGGGGCTGGGGATGGGGGTGAAATGTCTACAAAGGGGGTTCTGATGGGGGTGGAATATCTACAAAGGGGCTGGGGATGGGGGTGTAATGTCTACAAAGGGGGTTCAGATGGGGGTAGAATATCTACAAAGGGGGTGGGGATGGAGTGTAATGTCTACAAAGGGGGTTCAGATGGGGGTGGAATATCTGCAAAGGGGGTTTGGATGGGGGTGGAATATCTACAAAGGGGGTGGGGATGGGGGTGAAATGTCTACAAAGGGGGTTCAGATGGGGGTGGAATATCTACAAAGGGGCTGGGGATGGGGGTGGAATGTCTACAAAGGGGGTGGGGATGGGGGTGAAATGTCTACAAAGGGGCTGGGGATGGGGGTAAAATGTCTACAAAGGGGGATCAGATGGGGGTGGAATATCTACAAAGGGGCTGGGGATGGGGGTGGAATATCTACAAAGGGGGTGGGGATGGGGGTGAAATGTCTACAAAGGGGGTTCAGATGGGGGTGGAATATCTACAAAGGGGGTTCAGATGGGGGTGGAATATCTACAAAGGGGCTGGGAATGGGGGTGGAATATCTACAAAGGGGGTGGGGATGGGGGTGAAATGTCTACAAAGGGGGTTCAGATGGGGGTGAAATGTCTACAAAGGGGGTGGGGATGGCGTGGGATGTCTACAAAGGGGGTTCAGATGGGGGTGGAATATCTACAAGTGGGGTGGGGATGGGGGTGAAATGTCTACAAAGGGGGTGGGGATGGGGGTGGAATATCTGCAAAGGGGCTGGGGATGGGGGTGTAATGTCTACAAAGGGGGTTCAGATGGGGGTGGAATATCTACAAAGGGGGTTCAGATGGGGGTGAAATGTCTACAAAGGGGGTTCAGATGGGGGTGGAATATCTACAAAGGGGCTGGGGATGGGGGTGAAATATCTACAAAGGGGCTGGGGATGGGGGTGTAATGTCTACAAAGGGGGTTCAGATGGGGGTGGAATATCTACAAAGGGGGTTCAGATGGGGGTGGAATATCTACAAGTGGGGTGGGGATGGGGGTGAAATGTCTACAAAGGGGGTGGGGATGGGGGTGGAATATCTGCAAAGGGGCTTGGGATAGGGGTGGAATATCTTCAAAGGGGCTTGGGATGGGGGTGTAATGTCTACAAAGGGGGTTCAGATGGGGGTGGAATATCTACAAAGGGGGTTCAGATGGGGGTGAAATGTCTACAAAGGGGGTTCAGATGGGGGTGGAATATCTACAAAGGGGGTGGGGATGGGGGTGAAATATCTACAAAGGGGCTGGGGATGGGGGTGTAATGTCTACAAAGGGGGTTCAGATGGGGGTGGAATATCTACAAAGGGGGTTCAGATGGGGGTGAAATGTCTACAAAGGGGGTTCAGATGGGGGTGGAATATCTACAAAGGGGGTGGGGATGGGGGTGAAATATCTACAAAGGGGGTTCAGATAGGGGTGGAATATCTACAAAGGGGGTGGGGATGGGGTGAAATGACTACAAAGGGGGTTCAGATGGGGGTGGAATATCTACAAAGGGGCTGGGAATGGGGGTGGAATATCTACAAAGGGGGTGGGGATGGGGGTGAAATGTCTACAAAGGGGCTGGGGATGGGGGTGAAATGTCTACAAAGGGGGTTCAGATGGGGGTGAAATGTCTACAAAGGGGCTGGGGATGGGGGTGAAATGTCTACAAAGGGGGTGGGGATGGGGGTGTAATGTCTACAAAGGGGGTTCAGATGGGGGTGAAATGTCTACAAAGGGGGTTCAGATGGGGGTGAAATGTCTACAAAGGGGCTGGGGATGGGGGTGAAATGTCTACAAAGGGGGTGGGGATGGGGGTGTAATGTCTACAAAGGGGGTTCAGATGGGGGTGAAATGTCTACAAAGGGGGTTCAGATGGGGGTGAAATGTCTACAAAGGGGGTTCAGATGGGGGTGAAATGTCTACAAAGGGGCTGGGGATGGGGGTGTAATGTCTACAAAGGGGGTTCAGATGGGGGTGAAATGTCTACAAAGGGGGTTCAGATGGGGGTGAAATGTCTACAAAGGGGGTTCTGATGGGGGTGGAATGTCTACAAAGGGGGTGGGGATGGGGGTGGAATGTCTACAAAGGGGGTGGGGATGGGGGTGGAATATCTGCAAAGGGGCTGGGGATGGGGTGGGATGTCTACAAAGGGGGTGGGGATGGGGGTGGAATATCTACAAAGGGGGTGGGGATGGGGGTGGAATGTCTACAAAGGGGGTGGGGATGGGGGTGGAATATCTACAAAGGGGGTGGGGATGGCGTGGGATGTCTACAAAGGGGGTTCAGATGGGGGTGGAATATCTACAAAGGGGGTGGGGATGGGGGTGAAATGTCTACAAAGGGGGTGGGGATGGGGGTGGAATATCTACAAAGGGGCTGGGGATGGGGGTGGAATATCTACAAAGGGGGTTCAGATGGGGGTGGAATATCTACAAAGGGGGTTCAGATGGGGGTGGAATATCTACAAAGGGGCTGGGAATGGGGGTGAAATGTCTGCAAAGGGGCTGGGGATGGGGGTGAAATGTCTACAAAGGGGGTTCAGATGGGGGTGGAATATCTACAAAGGGGGTTCAGATGGGGGTGGAATATCTACAATGGGGGTTCAGATGGGGGTGGAATATCTACAAAGGGGCTGGGAATGGGGGTGAAATGTCTGCAAAGGGGCTGGGGATGGGGGTGAAATGTCTACAAAGGGGGTTCAGATAGGGGTGGAATATCTACAAAGGGGGTGGGGATGGGGTGAAATGTCTACAAAGGGGGTTCTGATGGGGGTGAAATGTCTACAAAGGGGGTTCAGATGGGGGTGAAATGTCTACAAAGGGGGTGGGGATGGGGATGAAATGTCTACAAAGGGGGTGGGGATGGGGGTGGAATATCTACAAAGGGGGTTCAGATGGGGGTGGAATATCTACAAAGGGGGTTCAGATGGGGGTGAAATGTCTACAAAGGGGGTTCAGATGGGGGTGGAATATCTACAAAGGGGCTGGGGATGGGGGTGAAATATCTACAAAGGGGCTGGGGATGGGGGTGTAATGTCTACAAAGGGGGTTCAGATGGGGGTGGAATATCTACAAAGGGGGTTCAGATGGGGGTGGAATATCTACAAGTGGGGTGGGGATGGGGGTGAAATGTCTACAAAGGGGGTGGGGATGGGGGTGGAATATCTGCAAAGGGGCTTGGGATAGGGGTGGAATATCTGCAAAGGGGCTTGGGATGGGGGTGTAATGTCTACAAAGGGGGTTCAGATGGGGGTGGAATATCTACAAAGGGGGTTCAGATGGGGGTGAAATGTCTACAAAGGGGGTTCAGATGGGGGTGGAATATCTACAAAGGGGGTGGGGATGGGGGTGAAATATCTACAAAGGGGCTGGGGATGGGGGTGTAATGTCTACAAAGGGGGTTCAGATGGGGGTGGAATATCTACAAAGGGGGTTCAGATGGGGGTGAAATGTCTACAAAGGGGGTTCAGATGGGGGTGGAATATCTACAAAGGGGGTGGGGATGGGGGTGAAATATCTACAAAGGGGGTTCAGATAGGGGTGGAATATCTACAAAGGGGGTGGGGATGGGGTGAAATGACTACAAAGGGGGTTCAGATGGGGGTGGAATATCTACAAAGGGGCTGGGAATGGGGGTGGAATATCTACAAAGGGGGTGGGGATGGGGGTGAAATGTCTACAAAGGGGCTGGGGATGGGGGTGAAATGTCTACAAAGGGGGTTCAGATGGGGGTGAAATGTCTACAAAGGGGCTGGGGATGGGGGTGAAATGTCTACAAAGGGGGTGGGGATGGGGGTGTAATGTCTACAAAGGGGGTTCAGATGGGGGTGAAATGTCTACAAAGGGGGTTCAGATGGGGGTGAAATGTCTACAAAGGGGCTGGGGATGGGGGTGAAATGTCTACAAAGGGGGTGGGGATGGGGGTGTAATGTCTACAAAGGGGGTTCAGATGGGGGTGAAATGTCTACAAAGGGGGTTCAGATGGGGGTGAAATGTCTACAAAGGGGGTTCAGATGGGGGTGAAATGTCTACAAAGGGGCTGGGGATGGGGGTGTAATGTCTACAAAGGGGGTTCAGATGGGGGTGAAATGTCTACAAAGGGGGTTCAGATGGGGGTGAAATGTCTACAAAGGGGGTTCTGATGGGGGTGGAATGTCTACAAAGGGGGTGGGGATGGGGGTGGAATGTCTACAAAGGGGGTGGGGATGGGGGTGGAATATCTGCAAAGGGGCTGGGGATGGGGTGGGATGTCTACAAAGGGGGTGGGGATGGGGGTGGAATATCTACAAAGGGGGTGGGGATGGGGGTGGAATGTCTACAAAGGGGGTGGGGATGGGGGTGGAATATCTACAAAGGGGGTGGGGATGGCATGGGATGTCTACAAAGGGGGTTCAGATGGGGGTGGAATATCTACAAAGGGGGTGGGGATGGGGGTGAAATGTCTACAAAGGGGGTGGGGATGGGGGTGGAATATCTACAAAGGGGCTGGGGATGGGGGTGGAATATCTACAAAGGGGGTTCAGATGGGGGTGGAATATCTACAAAGGGGGTTCAGATGGGGGTGGAATATCTACAAAGGGGCTGGGAATGGGGGTGAAATGTCTGCAAAGGGGCTGGGGATGGGGGTGAAATGTCTACAAAGGGGGTTCAGATGGGGGTGGAATATCTACAAAGGGGGTTCAGATGGGGGTGGAATATCTACAAAGGGGGTTCAGATGGGGGTGGAATATCTACAAAGGGGCTGGGAATGGGGGTGAAATGTCTGCAAAGGGGCTGGGGATGGGGGTGAAATGTCTACAAAGGGGGTTCAGATAGGGGTGGAATATCTACAAAGGGGGTGGGGATGGGGTGAAATGTCTACAAAGGGGGTTCTGATGGGGGTGAAATGTCTACAAAGGGGGTTCAGATGGGGGTGAAATGTCTACAAAGGGGGTGGGGATGGGGATGAAATGTCTACAAAGGGGGTGGGGATGGGGGTGGAATATCTACAAAGGGGGTTCAGATGGGGGTGGAATATCTACAAAGGGGGTTCAGATGGGGGTGGAATATCTACAAAGGGGGTGGGGATGGGGTGAAATGTCTACAAAGGGGGTTCAGATGGGGGTGTAATGTCTACAAAGGGGGTTCAGATGGGGGTGGAATATCTACAAAGGGGCTGGGGATGGGGGTGGAATATCTACAAAGGGGGTTCAGATGGGGGTGAAATGTCTACAAAGGGGGTTCAGATGGAGGTGGAATATCTACAAAGGGGTTGGGGATGGGGTGAAATGTCTACAAAGGGGGTTCAGATGGGGGTGGAATATCTACAAAGGGGGTGGGGATGGGGTGGGATGTCTACAAAGGGGGTGGGGATGGCGTGGGATGTCTACAAAGGGGGTTCAGATGGGGGTGGAATATCTACAAAGGGGGTGGGGATGGGGTGGGATGTCTACAAAGGGGGAGACAGTCTCCTTTAAGATTTTACAGTACTCAGTCTGAGGCAGTGATATTGGCCCCTCGTTTTGCCCTTGCAGGTCATTATGATGGGAGGAGAGGAAGCATAGAGAAAGCAGGAGGTGAGGTGAGGAGTGAGAATTCGGTGAGAGGTTCGAGGGTGTTGTTATTCTGTGTGCACCGATTACTAGCAGTCAATTTATCTGTGGGACAAGCAATCAGGAAGGTAACAGGTATGCTGACCTCACTTACCAGAAGGTTGAGGCTCCAGGTGGAATCATGTGCAACGTAATGTACAGGTGTATTTGTCTTAGAGACGCTGCAACAGAATATTACCAAACTGATTGCTGGTGTGACAGGCTTGACTGGGGAGTGGGTGGGGGTCGTGTGCCTTAGTCGTGTAATTAGCAGAGTTGCTCCTTCACAGCTCCGGTGACTGGTTCAATCCCAACTCCTGGAGCTCCGGGTGCTCCGGGTTCCTCTCACACGTTGACGCTGCTTGGTCCATTATCCCAAATGTGTAACTGGGCGGTAGATTCTGGAGCAGGGCTGCTCAACTGGGGTTCCGCGAAAGATTGTTATTAAGAAACACATTGCTTTTCGAACTCTGCGCAACGCGTGAAGCTATCGCTGGCAGAGGTGGGCTGCCCCGTTAGCAATCTCGTTGGAGCTCTCTCAGCACACTATGGCAGGGCGCAGTAGGACCAAGTTTATTTGCTTGATCCATCCTCTCAGCCTCTCCCTCCAGAATTATCCACCCGGACTTACTCTTCCGTTCTGCTGACTGATTTATGGGAGCAAACAAACTGCCAGTGGAGTAGAAAACTGGAAGGTAATTTTCATTCTGAAGACTATCCGGTGTGGCAATATGGGAAGAGGAGGATTCCAGGCCTAGGGCTACGGACAGCTCTGATAAGGTTAATGATGAAGAATTACAATCTCATGAGTTATTTCACTGCACCAGTGCAACAACGGACACAAAAAGGGTCGTCATATTTACAAAACTATAAAAGTTTATTTACACAACAAATACACAAAGTACAAACATTAAGTATTTACAAGACAGTGAACAGATTAAAATTACGATTGTCTCTGTCTATGGAACAGTCAATTCCCAGGGGCAGGGGGAATACCCCTCCGGGAAATGCCCCACTGTACCCAGTGGGACCGCATGCTCCCTCTCGTGCTCTGGGCATGACCGTGTCCTCGGAAGGGGGACAGGCGGTCGGCCCTGGCAGAGCTCTCCACTTTCCACCGCCTGGACCCGTGAATGAGCATCTCACCAGGAGATCCTCCGAGCGACCCGCCCCTTCCGACCTGGGTGCCCGTATACGAGGAGCGCAGGGCTGAAGTGTAACCAGAACCTGGGCAGCAGCCCCTTCAGATACTCAAAACGGGGACAGCAACCTCTCACACTCCATTTAAACGAGGTACACTGACTCCAGGCCACAGTGTGGAGAGGTGGACCGGGTGCCTGTACCTGTTGCACGGTACCGTCCTGTTCAATACCTTCCACCCCAGGGCCCCAATGTACAGGGGAAGGACTCCTGCATGAAGAGATTTCCACCGAGGACCCCCTCCGCTGCCAGATGGTAAAACAGATTGCCAGCGAGAGTCTGGTTGTCAGACGAAGGCAAGGAAGTGAAAGGTGTGCAGGAGCGGCCTGTACTAAAAGCACTTTGCAGCGTCACGGAAGGGCACGGTGGGTATTCCCGTGAGACGGCTCACGTTATGCAGGACCCTCTCCCACGTGGTATCCGAGGCCTGGGTCTGCCGAGCACTTCCATTTCCCTGAGCTCCCTCCACACCCATCCTGATAGGATGGGGACCGGTCCACTTTGCAGCTACAGCACCGTCCCCACCGGCGTGGGAGCACCCTGTATGGATGAGACTAGACCCCATACCCACAGCTCTCGGTAAGAGCGAGGCCATTCCCTCAGAGTGGCGTGGCTGATGCTGTCCTCTGCAAGCCCCGTGCCCTCCTGCAGGCAGTGTTCCGGCGGAGGAAGTGCGTTACCAGCACAGGCCATCTTGGAGGGTGGTCGCTGTACCAGATTCTCTGCGGGGTCCTGAGACAGAGAGCCGCTAGCTGAGTGCACACACACACCAATGACCGGCCGCCCTCCGCGATCGGAAACTCAGGGCCGCAGCAGAGACCCAATGCTCCCTTTCGCCCCAGAAGTCCACCAGACTCTTCTGGGTCCTGGAGACAAAAGCAGTGGGTGGGACTAAAGTACTCAGCCAGAACCATATCTTTACAATGAAAGCTACCTATCAGTGGGTTTTATATGGACTGGGGATCCGAGTTTTCCTGTTCCATTGTGCCTAGTCTGTGGCAAACAATTTACAAATGTAACAATGTCTCCAGTGAAACTGAAAAGACACTTAACTACAAATCACAGCCATGTGATATGTAAAAGTACAAATTATTTTAAACAACTATTGGAATCTCAAAACAAACAGATTAAAGCTTTTGAAAATGATGTCATAGTCAGTAAAAAGTTTCAGGAAGCAAGTTATTTAGTAGCTTTAAGACCAGTCACTTGAGAATGCTTAAAAGAACTGTGAAAACATGGACAAAGAACACACCAATCTCCTGCTACAGACAGAAATCCAGTGGCTTCGCAGAGGATGAGTTCTCAACAGGGTGTTTGAGCCGAAAGGTGAATTGCAGGAGTACTTTCAAGAAAACAGTAGGCCAGATTCTGCCGAATGCTTTGAAGATGAAGAACGGCTGCAGAAGCTCGCCTACTTAACAGGCATTTTTCATCATATGAACCAGTTGAACAAGTCTCTGCAAGGGTCTGGAGAAAGTGTTTTGACTTGTGACAAAGATTCTTGGATTTAAAAGGAAACTGAATCTTTGAAAAAATCATGTTGCAAAAGGAAATCATGAAACGTTTCCACTGCTGCTTGGGCTTGAGAGTGAGGAAGGACATCAGGAAGTCTCGAGTCTTATTGAAAACCACCTGGAAGAACTGCAGAACAAAATTAAACAAGTACTTTTCCTTCCTTTCAACACAAGTTCCCTTCTCCGAATCTGCGGCTCAGCCTGAGAACTTGAATTTGAGAGAAGAGGAAGAGCTTTGTGAGTTTCACTCTGATCGTGCACTCAGGATGAGATTCATTGACCTGCCCCGGACCAGTTCTGGATTTCTGCGAAAGAAGAGTGTCCTGCCATTCATAGGAAACCAATGAACGTTTTGCTGCAGTTTTCAACTTCTTACATGTGTGAGCAAGCTTTTGCTTCTTTAACAAGCATTGAGAGCAAAGACAGAAATCATCTCGTATCAGTTGAAAATTAAATCCATGTGTGCTTATCTCAAATTTGACCCAGAATCGAGAATTTTTTTATGTTTGCCTTATGAATTTTAAAATTTTATGAAGACAAAGAAAGAGTAATTTCAAGAAAGGGAAGCTAAGCTTAACTATCTGTTTTTTGTTTCAAGAAAAGTTGGCTAAAAATTCATTCTCTTCTCAAAAAATCATTGGTAATTATTTTTGGATTATTATATCTACAACTTATTGATCATGCTAACATATCGTGAGTTCTAGATATAGTAATTTTTATGCAGGAGTTCCCTGAGACCTGAAATTATTTCAAGGGTTCCACTAGGGGAAAAAGGTTGAGAAAGGCTGATGTGGAGGATCAGAGGTGGGAACGTACTGAGTGTAGAATGTGTTAAGGTTAGATTAGTGTGCTTAATGATTGGCACAGACGCAGTAGGACTAAAAGTCTGTTTCTGTGTTATACCTTACTATGACAATATGAAATTAAGAACATTAGACCCCTACTGTACAGACTTCAGGAGGAGGAGATGAGCTCACAGACATATACAATTCTTAAAAGGGTTTGTCGGGGTAAGGGAGGTAGATGGATAATGTTTCCTTTGGCCAAGGTATTTTGTTAATCTCAGAGCCATTCTCAATTGAGGTGGGAACAAATACTTCACCCGAGGGTGAAAACCTGAAGTTCTCTACTCAAGGGGGCAATGAAGACTCTGTCACTGGATACTTTCAGGATGGGTTGTTAGTTATTTAAGGAATCAAAGTACAAACAAGAAAATAGTTCTGAAGCAGAAGATAAACCATGATCTTATTGAATGCTGAAGCAGGAAAAATGAACCCAAAGATCTCTTTGTATGTTATGATGATTTATATATTTTCAGAATCTCCTTGTAGATCTTGGCTTTGGGAGAAGGGGGAAGAGAGGAACAGCGTCCTGTGGTGAGGGTAGGGGATTCTTTTTCTGATCATTTAGTATAAGACACTGCAAAGGAATGGGAAGGAATTGGAGTTCACACCTGTCTACCCTGCTGCACACTGATGCCTCAAGGTGGGGTGACCATACAGTCGGAGTATAAAAGATAAACAGTATCATGGTCGTGTAGTGGTTAGCACAATGCTATCTGTAGCTCGGGATGTTTGGAGTTCGGCGTTCAATTCCAGTGTCCTCTGTAAGAACGTCCTTACCGTGAGGCACATGGACTTCCTCTGTGTGCTCCCGTTTCCTCCCACAATCCAAAGATGCACTGGTTAGTAGGTTAATTAGTCATTGTAAATTGTCTCATGATTAATCGAGGGTTAAATCGGTGGGTTGCTGGGTGGTGTGGCTCGGTGGCTTAGAAGGGCCTGTTCCACACTTTATCTCTAAATAAAAAATACATTTGAATTAAAACTTTGTGTAGCAGTCACAGCCTTCACACTGTTATGTACGTGTCTCAAACACATTAAATCCTAGTTTTAATCAGGCTGGTTCCAGAAGTGAAGTAAAATAAAACAGATACAGGAAATCTGAAATAAAAGCAGAAATTGCTGGAAGTAGTTAGCAGGTCAGGCAGCATCTGAGAAAGAGAAGCAGTGTTAATGTTCTAGGTCTTCATCTGAACTGGGGAAGTGAGCAGACAGATCAGTTTTAGTTGTAGAGAAGGGTAGAGGAGGATGGATAGGACAAAAGTGATATGACTAGCTGGGGAGTCAGGGTTACCCAGTTCAGAGCTGTTTACTTGACAGTATAATTAAAGAGAAGACAGAAGGTACAAGTTAAAGCTGTGGCAAGCAGGTCAGAGCTACTCCTGAAATCTATGGGAAATGCTGGAAGTGCCTATTAGCTCAGGCAGTCCGTGGAGAAAGACAAACTGAGTAAATATCACATACAGACAACGTCAAGCAGAACTGGCCCATTCTGAAACAATCAGGGAATTTAATATTGAGTCCTGAAGGCTGCAATATGTTCAGAGACAATGCCTTGACTCAATCATGTGCTGGTTCTAGTTAGAATATTGTAAGTGGCCACACACATCAAGGAGTGGGAGTGGGTGCAGGATTAAAGGGATAGGCATCTGGAAGCACACGTCCGTCCTTACTGATTAATCTGAAGTATTCTGGAAAGCAATCATCCATCTGTGTTTGGTTTTGCCGTTATATAGAAGTCTACATTGCGAGTGCTGACTGTAGTACAGTAGATTGGAAGACGTGCGAGTGTGGAAGGGCAGCTTGGGTTCTCGGATGGTGGGAAAGGAGGAGGTAAAAGGATAGCGCTGGTTCTTTTGCAGTTACACAAGAAGGCAGAGGTGGAGGGAAATTAAAGTGTAGACTAAGAGGTTGCGAAGGGAACATTTCCTCATCTCTCATCTGGGCACAGCAACCTTCAGGACTCGGTATTAAATTCAATAATTTTAGGCAAATCCCTTTTCTTGTTTGGATCATAATTTATAGAGATATAGTGTGGAATAGGCCTTTCCGGCCTTTCGTGCTGTGATGCCCAGCAATCCCCGATTTAACCCTAGACTGATCATGGGACAATTTACAATGACCAATTAACCTGGTACAAACTGGGAGGAAGCTGGAGCACCTGGAGGAAACCCACGTGGTCACATGCAGTGGCGGGAAATGAAGCCGAGTCACTGGTACGGTAAACCATTGTGTTGACTGCTACACTACCGTCTAATGGACCTGACTCTTCAGTAAAATGACGCATCTGTAAAGTTAGCTCAGATTTTCTCTTGCACAATGCCTGAGCTGCTGATTTTTTCCAGCATATTATATTCTTATTTCAGTCCATTTGAGTACTTAATGACAGGAAGAGCCAGCTCTGGTTAACGTTCCCTCTCAAGGATTCCAGCCACACTAAAAGTGCACTTACCCTCTCCGCGATTTTGCCCACTGACAGTTCTTATAGACTGAGCATTAACAAGAAACCCAAATGCAAAAAGAAAACTTGATGATTCCAGACAACTTGCTTGATGAGTTACTCCTCCGGAGTATCTGCTGAAGCAGGAAGTCAGGATGATGGAAGCACTGAGGTACTGAGTTGCACACGCTGCTGGGTTGCAGAAGGAGGGCAACAGACTTTGTCTGAGTGACAAAAAGAAGACATTGAGCAGACAAAGCTTCCACATAAATGAGGACAGGACTATTGAAAGTGTTTCTCAATCAGAGGCCCTTTGTACTTGTCTATACATGATATCACAGCTGACAATGGGTAAATTCCTCGGCAGAATGCTACATGGAGTGAGGGCAGGAGATGCTGGCATCACAGGTTTCAAGCTGCTTTCTTTGTTAAATTTGTTTAACTTCTTTAAAAGGGAGAAGGATCCACGTTTACCAAATTTAACCATTGACTAAATCAATTCTGCAAAGGGGCTTCTGTGGTCATCCTTGATTTTAGATCTGAAACTTCCCTCAATACAATAACAAACTGACCAAGAATGTGGGCCTCACTCAAGTAAACTCTTGAAGACAGTGATCATTATTGGCTAATTAAATCTTTTTTTCCTTATTACTTGTTATGCAGGCTGTGTTTTTAAATTTTACTCTCACAGAAGTCACAGATCACTACCCAAAAATTTGAGATACAGAATGAAATTCACTCTCACATAAATTGTGTGAAATAGATGTAATTAAATGGGGAAAAATACACAAATTTATTTTTCTGCTAACATTTTATGATGCATGTATAGCTGACATAGGCTCACATTTAGGAAAATCATGATATCAATTATTTTGTAGGAAAATAATCCTCAGAGTTCTGGGCTCACCCTTCAGCTTCTAGTGCCATAGAGTGTAAACCAGGCCCTTTGGTCCACAGTCTGTGCTGACTATCCAGCACTCATTTATATGCATTTTCATCCAGCTCACGTGAAAACTGCTTAGAGCTTTCTGAAGTTCAATATGCTGATCTGGTGCTGCTGTTGGAGTAGGGAGGGAGTTTACTGGTGTTAAGATGGAAAAGTATAATACAGCCTTCCTGCAGATTCAGGCTGTCCTGTTCCTATGAGAACCTTCTGTCTCTTCCTCCTGCATTCCTGTGCAGAGCCTCAAACCTCAGGGAAAAAATGATTTTACATGATTAATGGCTCTTCCTCTTCCGTTTTCAAGATTATTTATCGTGATTCTTCAGTATACGAGTATGGAGGATCTGATGCTGCATAAGAAGACACGATAAGCATAAAAATAGATATAAATATAAAAGGACCTTATAAAAGAGAATGTACAAGTGAAGTGACAAAGTGACTCTTGGCAATAGGTAGCAGCAGGGCATATGAAAAACACAGTACACCAGTGACTGCCAGTATCTAGGAGGTGTGGGGTCTAAGTGTAAAGTGGCAATGCTTAGGAGGGGAGAATGAAGGGTCTTATGTTTTATAACTCCAAAACATAAAACTAGCTGAAAGAAAAACAGGGAACCAGGATAATTTGTGAATACTCTCAATTTTACTTTTAGTGCAGCGCACGCTTAATGACACATGCCATTCACATATTTTTACATATAACCCTCAATCAATTACGTAAACAAAGCATGCTTAATCAAACAATATAGTTAAAAATTACTCATATTACTGAAATATTAAATAGACAACACTCCTTCCTGCTTGGCTATAAACTCCAACTTAATAGAAGAATACATCTCAAACTATATACTGTTACGGATTCAGCAACAATAAATATATAAGTGAGGCAGGGTTTCTTATAACAAATAAAACCTTTATTAAACACTGAAAAACAAATCCCCAAAAAGTAAACAAACAACTAACGCAACCGGAAATCAGCTGCTGTGCAGCAGCTTAAACAGTTCTTAAAGTGATAAAGCTTAAACAGTTCTTAAAGGAATAAAGCGAAAACAGTTCTTAAAGCGATGTTGCAAAAACAGTTCTTCAAAGTAGTACTGCAAAAGTTCAAAATGCTTACAGTCCATTAAAGAAGAGACTTTTTAGATGATTCAAATTCTCTTTCACGTCGTGTTGTTGCGGTTCCCAGTCGAACTATACTTTTCCTGGAGAATTTACGAAGATGAAAATGAAATGGCTTAAAGGCACTGACCTTTCCTTTACAAAACTGTTCCCAACCCTTTCTGCTATTATTTGCAGGGGTTACCACAGGCACAGCCAACCAATTCCTTCTGAATGATGATCAAACAAGGTCAAACCTGTTTCACCATCAAAATCGACTTCCCTCGATCTTTTAGCTCCCCAACTCCCATCTTTACCCTCCACTGATTTTTAACTGGCAGTATTATAAAGAAACTGCCGGCAATGACCTTTTAAACTTTAGGCATTAAATAAAACTCCACCTTTCAACCAAACTGCGTCATAATATTGGACCACGCAGTGGCATGGAGTCAAAATGGCAAATCCAGCCACGAACTGCCCCTCCTCACAGGGAGGGGTCCTTCTTTTATACTCTGTAATAAAAAAAACCTGTCACATGACCTCTACTGGTGGGAAAATGATGTCACTCCACCATCACAAGACCACTACCTTAAGTCCAGTATAGCTTCAACACCACTGTCACGTGACAAGTACAAGATACCCACGGGTACGTAACAATATACAGTATACTATATAATACAACTACTATACAGGCATCCGTAGCATAGTCAATTTTAAATTGTCCCATTTAGGCTTAAAGTGTTTTTGACAGCTCTGGACTCCTTTCTTCTCTAACAATTGACTCTGCTCTCCTCAACTGATTGATGTATTGTCTTTAGATGACATCAGACGCAATCTCCACTGTGCAGGAGAGTGGTCCAGTTCTGTCCTTAACCTTTCCAAGTATCCTCTTTTGATCACCTCCTGCTTTTCCAGGAGTGAAACATCGAACTTCCTTGTTTGAAGAGCCTTCAATTTGTCTCAGTTGCAGCCCTGCACCTTCCTTCTGAGATTGGGTTTGAGGACCCCCAAGCTGCGATGACCCAGAAACAACTGGTGTGTTGTTGGTTACAGACTGTGCTGCTTTGCGATATGCAAGGAGGAAATTGACATGGTTCTGATTTAGTGTTAGTGTAGAGTGTTCAACTGGCTTTGTTCACAGTGTGTTCTTTAGACTCTGGACAAAACATTTTACCAAGCCATTTGTAGCTGAGTTTTACAAGTTTTCTGCAAGTTTCACCTTTAAATCTGCATTAGTGTGATGTATGTGAGCCCCTGCCACAATGGTAACACAATTCGTTTGGCCAGGCCAGATTTTGTTTAGGTTATGCAGTTTTGTTCACTCATGCTTTCATCCCTGACCACAACTCAATTGCGTCTTTGCCTGCTATTTACATTGATACAGTGGTTTCACAAAAATACAACTGCAGATGCTGTGGATCAAAGCATACATACACAACGCTGGAAGAACTCAGCAGATCAGGCAGCATCCGTGAGAAAAGAGTAGCCAACGTTTCGGGCCGAGACCCTTCATCAGGAATGGGGGGGAAGAGAAGGCTGAAGCCCAGTAATAGAGATAGGGGAGGAGTAGAGCCTAGAGGCGCCAGGTGGAAAAGCAATCAGTGGAAAGATAAAAGGGGGAAGTGGAGGGGATAAGCATGAAAGAACTGTAGAGATAAAGAAGCAGAAAGGGGAGAGAGGCAGAGAGGGACCTGGGATAGGGAAAGGGGAAGGGGGAGGGGGGAGGGGGAGGGGGAGGGAATTACCGGAAATTGGAGAATTCAATGTTCGTACCACCAGGCTAGAGGCTACCCAGACGGTAGATGAGGTGTTTCTCCTCCAACCTGAGTTTGGCCTCATCATGGCAGTAGAGGAGGCCATGTACGGACATAATGAGCCCATGAGGAGGCCAAACTCAGGTTGGAGGAGCAACACCTCATCTACCGTCTGGGTAGCCTCTAGCCTGGTGGTACGAACATTGAATTCTCCAATTTCTGGTAATTCTCTCCCCCTCCCCCTTCCCCTATCCTCTCTGTCTCTCTCCCCTTTCAACTTTCTGCTTCTTTATCTCTACAGTTCTTTCATGCTTAACCCCTCCCCCACCCCTTTATCTTTCCTCTGATTGGTTTTCCACCTGGTGCCTCTAGGCCCTACCCCTCCCCTATCTCTATTACTGGGCTTTGGCCCTATATTCCCCACCATTCCTGATGAAGGGTCTCGGCCCAAAACATTGGCTACTCTCTTCTCACGGATGCTGCCTGGCCTGCTGAGTTCTTCCAGTCTTGTGTACGGATACAGTGGTTTCAACTGCTCTTTTAAATGTGAGTTGTGTGTCATTTAGGGGCCCCTTTTTAATGCCTTCTTGTAAGGTTCCACAAACTAAGTGATCACTTACTGCATCATTAAGTCCATCAATAAACTGACAATGCTCAGACAATCTCTTCAATTCAGCCACATAAGCTGAAGTGACTCCCCTTCCTTTTGATTCCATTTATGAAGCCTAAAGTGTTCCGCAATCAACAATGGGGGTTTCAGTTCTAAATGTTCCTGCAAAGTTCGTCTCGGCTTGCTTGGTTGGAGCAGTTAAACTTCTAATCAAACTGTATGCTCTTCCATTCAGCAACACTGGCAATTGCATTTGCTTCAAAGTACTGTTCAATTCACTCAGTATACATACTCCAATTATCTGTTGTGCAGTTGAGTATGTCTTATCTTTCCAATGTGCTGACAATTTCTCCACCTTTAAAATTTACTATTATTACCACTGTTAATGAACTTGTGATTTTTGTCTGTTTTCTGCTTTTTTTTAACTCAACTGCCCTATTCTACCTTTGAGAAGAAAAATACTTGCAGCATTTTTTTTAAACTCAAATGTTTCACTCCATTGTTTTTTATACTCGAATGTCTCTCTGCATTTCAACAGGCAGGCAGGTAAAACTTCCTTGTTGCTACTATTATGTTTTGTAACTCCAAAGTATTAAGTTAATTGAAACAAAGACACCGAGCCAGGGATAACTTGTGCGTACTTTCAGTTTTACTTGCATTACTCATATTACTAAAATATTAAATACACAACAAAGGACTGTGGAGAAGAGTGGCTGATGTGGATGTAATGGTGGTTGGGTGGGTGTGGGGGGTGGTTTTACTGGGTGGAAATGTGTTCAGCCTGAAGGCTAGAGGAAAGTAATTGTTGTTGAGTCTAGTGGTCATGTCATAGACTCTCCATAGTCTATTCCCTGATGGGAGTCGGGCAACCAGTCCATAAGCAGGGTGGGTGGGATCCTTCATGATATTGCTGGTCTTTTTATGGCACCTTCACGTACATATGTCCTTGATAGCAGGTAGGCTGATGCTGGTGAAGCATCTGGCAATTCTAACTAGCTGTTGTATAACTCTCCTGTCAGCCATAGTGCTGTTTCCATACCATGTGGTGGTACAACATGTTAAGATGCTCTCATCTGCACATCTATAGATGGTTGTGAATATAGATGTGCATAGTCCAGCTCTTTTTAGACTCCTCAGAAAGTAGAGGTGTTGGTGAGCTTTCTTGATGGGTTCTGGAACCACGGGCAGTTGTGCGAGATGTGTCCTGGAGAGAACAGTTTCACTTTACACGGTGGTGCCGCTGATATTAAGAAGGGTGTGTGGTACAGGTTTTCCTGAAGTCAATAATCATCTCCTTTGTCTTGTTGATATTGTTAGTTAAGTTAAAAGTTAAAGTCTGTCCTGGGCCTTATGCTGGTGCTTAAGCTGGTTTCAGTGGCGAGAAGCGTCTGAGTGTATGAGACTCCCCCCAGATAGGACGCCAGTCTATCGCGAGGATAACCCCCAGCATTTTGCTGGTACCCATTTTCAGCTGGGTGGACTGGAGGAATGTGTGGTTAAGTGCCTTGCTCAACTCAGGGACACAACACGCTGCCTCGGCTGGGGCTCGAACTCACAACCTTCAGATCGCTAGACCAACGCCTTAACCACTTGGCTACATGCCACACTTGTTGATATTGACGAAGGGGTTACTTGCCCGGCACCTGGCCTCAAGCTCATCAGCAACTGGTGGTGGAATCTAATTAGGAAATGGCATCTCTTCAGCTCTCATTCCACCTCCACCACAGAGCAGTGCAGTTACTCTGCACTGGGTTTCCAATCAACACAAGCCATGTTGTCCCTCCATAGAAGCCTTTGGTGGCACAGTATAGTCAGTGCCCTACTCCATATTGAACTCCTTTCAAACTTGCTTTTCACTTAAGCAACCATTTCAGAGCTGGCTCTGCTCTGGCAAAGTGTGATGGGATATTGTAGAGAGAGCTTTACTCAGCATCTAATCTGTGTGTGCCTCCTCTGGAGACTTTGATGGAACAGTGCAGAAGAAGTGTAACCCTGTACCCAATCCTTGCTGTACTTGACCTGGGAGTATTTGATGAGAAGGTGTGAAAGAAGGTTTACTCTTTATGTAACCCCTGCTGCACTTCTCTGGAATGTTTAATTAGCCATTGTAAAGGGGGAATTGCCCTTATCATTATGTGCAGTCTGGATTGGGTATATTTACTATATGGGAGAGATAGCTCAAGAAACTTAATTAAATAAAAGAGACATTATTGGTTGTTTTAATGTCAGAAATATTTCCCTGATGGATTCATCACATTACATTGACAGAATCTCATTAAATCATGTCTTGTAGGTTTAGCAGATAGAATTGGTTGCCATAACTATGTGATACTTCAGTATCTGGGCTGAAGTCATTTAACTGCTTGTTGTACCCCATATCATTTCATGGTTGGGTTGCTTTCAGATGTTAAATATATTTCATGTAATTAAGTAAACTGTCTTGCCCTGTGACTGTAACAAGCAATTTCTTGTTTAGTTGGAAAGTGTTTGACGGCAGGAATCTCTCAGGTAAACAGAAGCTGTGTGATTGGCATTGTGTGTGGAAAGGGAGCTTAAACAAGAAATTCCCCCACTTTGGAACATAATGTACAAGTTCTCCAATCTGATCCCCTTCATCAGCCCCCATTAAATTGTCCCAAACCATTCTGGCCCTTACAAAGTCACTCCTCAACTGAATCCCTTCTCTCCCTCCTTCTTAATTACTTTCTGTTCTCCTTCCAAGTGTAACTTTATATCTGTCTCTCTCAGTCTCCATCTCCAACTCTTTATAAATAAAATAGACATACAGTGGATTCGGTTAATTGGGCTATTGGTTAATCAGGGCAGAGGCTTATTTGGGATAACTCAAAAACTAGTCCGACCATCATAGAAAAGTACAGCATAGAAGCAGGCCCTACTGCCCATCTAATCCATGCCAAACCACTTAAACATCCTAGTCCTAGTGACTTGCATCCTGACCATACACCTCCATACCCCTACCATCCATGTTCCTATCCAACCTTCAGTTAAGCATTGAAATCAAGCTTGCATGCACTACTTGTACGAGCAATTCCTTCCACACTCTCCCAACCCTCTGAGTGAAGATGTTTCTCCTAGTGTTCTCCTTAAACATTTCATCTTTCACTCTTAACCCATGACCTCTATTTGTAGTCCCACCCAATCTGCTTGCATTTATCCTATCTATACACCTCATAATTTTAACTATCTCATTAAATCTCCCCTCAGTCTTCTACATTCCAAGGAATAAAGTCCTAACCTATTCAATCTTTCCTAATAACTCAGGGCCTCCAGTCCTTGTAAATTTTCAGCTCTTTCAAATTTATTTACATTTTTCCAAGTAGGTCTGCATTAAATTCCATCTGCCAATTTTCAGCCAAGTTTTCCAGCTGGTGAAGGTTCATTGCAAGCTCTGATAGTCTTCCTCAATGTTCACTACATCCCCAATCTTGGTATCATCTCTAACAAGAGAATACCTGCAGATGCTGGAAATCCCAGCAACACACACAAAATACTGAAGGAACTCAGCAGGCCAGGTAGCATCTAGGATAAGAGTACAGATAATGTTTTGGGCTGAAACCCTTTTACAGGACCCTTGGTATCATTTGCAAATTTCCTGCTCCAGTTTAACCACATTATCATCTATATCATTGGTATAGATGACAAACAATAAAGGACCTGGTACTGATCCTTGTGGCACACCACTAGTCACAGGCCTCCTGTCAGAGGGACAACCACCTATCTTTTTGCATATTTACTTTGATACTAATGGCATTATGATCTCTAGATGCAAAGCATTCCCCTATACAAACTTCTGTCACATGTCCAGTCTCAGTCCCTAATAGGAGATCAAGTATTGCACATTCTCTGATTGAGAATTTTATGTACTGATTAAGGAAGCATTCCTGAACACACTTGACAAACTCTATCACATCTAACCTATGTTAATATGTGGAAGTTAAAATCACCTACTATAATAATCTTATGTTTTTTCGCAACAGTCTGTGATCTCTCTACAAACTTGTCCCTCTAAGTCCTGCAGATTTTTGGGTGGTCTATAACATATGTAGCCCCATTAATGTGCTCATGCCGTTCTTATTTTTCAGTTCTGGGTGAAGATACTTTGCTATCAAAGGAGGTATAAGGCTCTCCTTCCCACCGCTAGCCTACAGGTCACCTTTGGGCAAGGTGTAGCACCTGGTTAGCCCCCTAATCTGGATCAACTGAAGCTGTGGGAGCAGGTAGTTGTTGACCATTTGAGCAGCTGGTGCAATCACAAGTCCTGGTTATGTGACCACAGATACTAGGCAGACCATCTCTGAAGAGTACTGATATTGGCTTGGGTCACCCATCTTGTAAAGACACTGCCCAGAGAAAGGCAATGGCAAACCACTTCTGTAGAAATATTTGCCAAAACCAGTAATGGTCATGGAAAGACCATCGTCTGCATCATATAAAATGGTACATAATGAACAAACAAGTTCTATCCATAATACCTCACTGGTTGAGTTCTCCAGTCTGTGCTGACAGAATACAGATGTGACTTTGCCCCTGACTAGTAACACCACTCATTCCTCTTTAATCCCTCCCACTCTGTCACATCTAAAACAATGGAACCCCGTAATACTGAGCTTCCAGTCTTGCTCCTCCTGCAACCAAGTCTCATTAATGGCTACAAAATTGTAATTCCACATGTTGATTCATGCCCTGAGCTCATCTGTCTTTCCTACAATACTTCTTGCATTGAAATATGTGCAACTCAGAACATTAGTCGCACCATGCTCAACTTCTTGATTCCTGACTTTGTCTGAGGTCTTAACAACAGCTGTCTTCATAAATTCTGGCATTCTATCTCCCATCACCCTGCAACTCTAGTTTAGCCCCCCCCCCCCCAATCACACCCCACACCCCACCAGGTAGCACTAGCAAACCTGGCTAGGATATGAGTCTCCCTTCAGTTCAGATGCAAACTGTCCCTTCTGTACAGGTCCCACCTTCCCTGGAAGAGAGCCCAATGATCCAAAAATATAATGTCCTCCCTGTTACACCAACTCCTTAACCATGTATTAAACTATATGACCTTCCTATTTCTGGCCTCACTAGCACACAGCACTGGTCGCAAACCTGAGGTCACAGCTCTGGAGTCCTGCCCTTTAACTTAGCACCTAACTCCCTGAACTCCCGATGAAGAGTCTCGTCACTTGTCCTATCCACGTCAGTGATACCTACATGGACCGTGACCTCTGGCTGTTCGCCCTCCCACTTAAAAATGCTGAGGACTCAATCTGAGATCTCCCAGACCCTGGCACTCAGGAGGTAACATACCATCCAGAAATCTCATTCTCATTCATGGAACCTCCTTTCTGTTCCCCTAACTAATGTATCCCTATCACCACAGTTTGCCTCTTATCGATCCTTCCCCCTGAGTCATGAAGCCAGACTCGGTGCCAGAGACCTGACCACTGTGACTTTCCTTTGCTAGGTCACCACCCCCGCCCCCCCACCCCCCCGCAGTATCCGAAGTGTAATACCTGTTGTTGCGCGGGATGGCCACAGGGGTACTCTGCATCCTTTTAACCCTCTTGACTGTCAGCCAGTCTCCTGTGTCCTGCACCTTGGGTGCAACCACTTATCTCTATGTCCTTTCGATCACCCCCTCAGCCTTCCAAATTATCTGGAGTTCATCCACTTCCAGCTCCAACTCCTTAATGCAAAATGTTAAAAACTGCAAATAGATGCACTTCTTGCAGATATAGTGTCAGGGGTCACTGGAGGTCTCCCTGTATTCTCACATCCCACAAGTGGAGCATTCAACTATCCCACCTTTCATCCCTACTGTCCTAACTGAGCAAATGTAAAGAAGGAAACAATAAATTAACTGGGGAAAATCTATCTACAGCTCCTTTAACTTGTCACTCAATCCTCTCTGCACTGACCCTTGAACAGCTAAGGCCTCAAAATCCCCACTCTAACACTGTCCACTCCAACAACTGATCTTTTAACTGTCTGCTGATAAATTGCATTGCATTCAAATTCCATTGCTCAAATTAACCAGTAAGATACTCCCTGTTCCAGTAATGTGATTCCCGCCATCGAAGCTAAGAAATTTTCCAGAAGGTACAAAGGCACCAGGAACCACTAGACAACTCACTGAACAATTGCATATACTGCATTTATGTAATTATATAAAAATACAAACAAGTTTAAGGTGGATTAGTAAGTTTGTAGATGAGACAAGGATTGGTAGTGTTGTGGATAGTGTAGAAGTTTGTCATGGTTACAACGGGATTTTGATAAGATGCAGAGCTGGGCTGGGAAGTTCAGCTTGGAAAAGTATGAAGTGAAGTATACTTCACTTGAGAAAAGTATACTTCAAAAGGTTCAACATGAAAGCAGAGTACTTTAATGGTAGGATTCTTATCACTGTGGTGAGATCGAAGGATCTTGTGGTTCATGTCCATAGGTACTTCAAAGTTGCCATGTGAATCAATAGGGCAGTTAAGGAGGTAAATGGAGTTTTAGCCTTCATTAGTTGTGGGACGGAGTTTAAGAGCTGTGAGGTAATATTGCAGCTCTATAAAACTGGTTAGAACACACTTGGAGTATTGTGTTCCATTCGAAACAACTTTTTATAGGAAGGATGTGTAAGTTTTAGAAAAGATGCAGAGGAGATTTACCAGGAAATTGCCAGGATTAGAGAGCAAGTCTTATGAAGATAAGTTAAGGTCTGTTCTCTTTAGAGTGACAGAGGATGAGAGGTGACTTGATAGAAGTATACAAGATGATGAAAGGCATAGATAGAATGGTCTGCCAGAGACGGTTTCCCAGAGTGGAAATGTCTAATACAAGAAGACATAATTTTAAGGTGATTGGAGGAAAGTACTGGGGGTGGGGGGTGATGTCAGAGGTAGATTTGTTCACACAGAGAATGGTAGGTGCATGGAATGTGCTGCCGGAGATGGTGATAGGAGCAGATACAGTGAAGTTATTTAAGACACTCTTAGGCAGGCACATGGATTTACAAAAGTGGAGGGCTATGAGAGAGGGAAAGGTAATTTTGAACTTATAGTAAGTTAAGCACAACATCATGGGCTGAATGGCTTGTAGAGTGAGTGCTGTACTGAAATATCTTATAAGTTGTAAAAATTTTGCCTGTGTTTTGGGATGGATGAGGCATTCAAGGATATGACAATAGTTGCAAGATAAAAGAGAGGTAATGACATTGATGCTCAGTCTAGGTTTGTCACATTTGTGAAATATTGGAAGAGGCAAATAGATTAAGAATGAATGTGTTTATCATCTTTGAAAGTAGAGAAAAATATCAAGCCCGGGTGAAGTGTGAGGCAGGCTCATAAACTGTGTGAGAGGGGAGATGGTAGGGGCCCTGAATGACATTTGTCAATCCTCAGCAATAGGCACTGTGCAGGAGGAAGTTAACAGATCAATCCACAAACTCCGGAGGAACAGAATTTTCAATATTTTTGTTTGAAATCTTGCAGCAGGTCTCAGTCCAGTCCAAGCTGGTTGAATTTCCATAGTGGAAAAGATATTGGAATCTTCTGCAGAACAATATAAAACTTCATTTAGAAGAGATGGGTTAAATTAAGCTTCATTAAGAGAAAGACAGGTGTAACTAACTTGACTGAATACTCCGAAAAGGTAGCAAGTAGGATCAATAAGGGTAGTGTGTATCTTGTAGTCTGTAGGGATTATAGAAAGGCATTTGATAAAGTTCAACGTGGCAGGTTGGCCAAAATGTGAAATTGCAATTTAGGATTCAGCATTGGCACAGTGGAAGGTTTGGATTTTTTTGTGGCTGTTACTGGTGAGTTTCCTGTTCTCTTTCCCTTGATTTTAGAACTTTAATGATTTCAATACACATTAATGATTCAGATTTAAAGAAACTCAATTTCTCATAAGGTCAGATACCATACTTGAATGTACCGAGGTAAGTATCAGTGGTGTGGCAGCTGCTGGCATTACTGCATACCTTGCGATGCCTCACTACAACATGCGCATCATGTGAATGATGCATTCCCTAAAAAATGGAAATCCCTTTTAAAATTGTTGTATCCTGGTAACAGACTACATGATTGTGGAAAACTTTATCTGAGGTCTCAGGTTTGAAGCAATCCTAGCAATACTTCCTATGACCTCCAACACAAAGTCATTTTCTAGTTCCTCAGTCATCGTGATTATTTGGCCTTCTCTTACATTATTTATTGCAGAAACTTCTAAGAGGGAACTTAATTTCATTTTCTGAAATGTGGCGGAGGTGGCATGGTGAAATGAAAAATATATTCCATGTTGCCTTTGCTGCAGGAGCTCCATTTATGTAGGGTTTGAAGTTGGCAAAAATAGGTAAAAGATTGTTAGTCAAAAAAAACATGACATTACATTGATCACACCCTAGTTGTTATGAGCAGAATAAAATATGGTGTGCCTACATTGATGCTTATACCCTTGTGCACTGAGAATAGTCAACTGGTGCAATGGCTTGAAATATCGTTGCATGAAAAATTCTTGTATCTGAACAAATATGTACTGTTTGGTTTGAAATCAATTTATTCATTAAATTTTAATCTGATCAATATATTTTGATGAGTGTTCTAGCCAACATAGCATGATGTTGAATAGCCATCATTGACATTAAACTACAGTGTAGAAGGTTCTTGTTTCAAGCTGGTGAATGGATGGATGGATCAGTCAAACACCAGAGAAGAGTCTTAGTGTCACGCTATAGACTATAAAAGTTTTCCTTTGACTTTCTTCTTCTCCAGTTAGTCAAGATGTTAAGTCAAGGCAAGCCAAAGCTTGCAAGATATATTTTGGATAGTTGACTGTCCCTTTACTCTTTGTTTGTGAGATTAAAAATCTTTCTTTACTTGGTTAACAAATACTTATTGCTTGTGAATGAACCTCAGACATTAATGAATACATTAATTACGAGCGGAATGCTACGTTCTTGATGAGGCAATGTATTTGTTACTGCTCCTCATCTTTGACGTTATTCATGTGGCCTTTGTATGCTTTCATCAGATATTTCCACTCTAATGACAAAAACTTAATTAATTGGACTTAAGTTAATGATTGCTGGCTCTGTATCTCTCTGTTAGACCATAAGGCATAGAAGCAAAATTGCTCCATTTGGCTTTCTTCTATTACCCTTCTCAACCCCATTCTTTTGCATTCTCCCCATAACCTTTGATGTCCTGATTAATCACAAACTTATCAATCTCTGCCTTAAATATACCCAATATAAAAGCCTGCACAGATGTCTATGGCAAGGAATTCCACATGATGTACCATATTCTGGTTGAAGATATTTTCCTCTTCTCTGTTCTGAATGGACTTCCCTCAATTCTGAGGCTGTGTCCTCTTGTACTAGACTCTCCCACTATAGGAAACATCCACTCTATCTAGGCTCTTCAATATTTGGTAGGTTTCAATGAGACATTCTTCTGAACTCCAGTGAGTGCAATCCTGGGATCATGCTTGTGAACCTCCTCTGGACCCTCTCCAATGCCAGCAAATCTTTTCTAACATAAGGGGCTCAAAACTGCTCACGATGCTCCAAGTTGTCTGACCAATGCCTTATAAAGCCTCAGCATTACATTATTGTTTTTTTATTGTAGTCCTCCCAAAATGAATGCTACCGTTGCATTTGCCTTCCTTACCACTGGCCCAACCTGCAAGTTAACCGTTAGAGAATACTGCATAAGGATTCCCAAGTCCCTTTACACCTTTGATTTTGAATTTTCTCCCATTTAGAAAATAATGTGTCTTTATTCCAACTGCCAAAGTGCAAGACCATACACTTTCTTACACTGTATTTCATTTGTCACTTCTTTGCCCATTCTCCTAATCTGTCCAAGTCCTATTGCAGACTCCCTGCTTCCTCAACACTACCTGTCCCTCCACCTATCTTCATATCATCTGCAAATGGCCCCAAAGCCATCAATTCTTTCAACCAAATCATTGACGTAAAAAGAAGCAACCCCAACATCGATCCCTGTGGCACACCAGTAGTCACTGGCAGCCAACCAGAAGAAAAACCCTTTATTCCCACTCTGTCAGTCAGTCAGTCTTCTGTCCATGCTAATACCTTTCCTGTGATACGATGGGTTGTTACCATGGGCACCTTGTAAAAGGCCTTCTGAAAATCCAAAATAGCAACTTCCTTTGACTCTACCTCCTCCCATAGATGCTGTCTGGCCTGCTGAGTTCTGCCAGCATTGTGTGTTTTTATTTATTTCCAGCATCTGCTGATTCACTCGTGTATCCTTTGACTCTCCTTTCTTTATCCCGCCTGTTATTTCCTCCAACATATTTGTCAGGCAAGATTTCCCCTTGAGAAAACCATACTAACTTTGACCTGTTTTATCATGTGCCTTAAGTATCATCCTCCAAACCTCATTCTTAATAATAGACTCCACCATCTTTCCAACCACTGAATTCAGGCTATTCGACCTTCCTCCCTTTTAAAGAGTGGAGTGACTTTTTTGCCCCAAAATATTCTTTCTGTTCTTTCTTTCCTGAGATGATGTCCTTCTTCATCACAATATTTAACCTTTACTCTTACACTACTTAGTTAATATTCCTGTGATGTAAAGACCTCAACATTTTAAAATTAAACTTCTTTAAGCCAATTCCCCATAGCCTAGAAAAAGTCATAGAGCAAGTTTTCACTCTGAAGACTTGAGCCCACATATACATTCTTCAGCATTTGCACCTCAGTAGCCTGAAAAATTTATGGGAGTAAGCTCGGTGCTCTGAAATTCCCAATTCTTTTTGGGAGGTCAACTGTAGTTATCACCTAGTCTCCAGATGTGGAATATTGGCACCAGCTTCACTACTGAGGTACCCATTAAACAAGTATGTCAGTAGATGAATACCATTAGTTTCACCAATTTCAGTATAATCTGCAAGGTTCTTTAACAGTCTTGAAGTTGATTAAACAGATCTAGTGTCAGAAGAGTGTCGTTTAAAGTAACCACTGTTTCGAGCTCCTATTTTCAATAGTTACATGAACAATGATGTGGTTAGCAGTGTGCACAAGGCTGTTTATCCATAATGGTCAGAGACAGTAGTGGCAGTGGAAGGCAGGTAGAGCACCATTGGGCTCTTTCTCCTTCCGTAATTTCTTTTCTTAAAAACATTAGCCACTGAGAACATGGGCTCAGTTCAGAAACCATAATGGGATTCATGGTTTCTCTCTCTTGAGTCCTATTCTACATAATCATCATTTCCAGCCTTTTATGCAAGATTTAACATTTCTAGATTGGCACAGAAAGGGCATTAGGTGCTTTGAAGATCTTTTCAAAGATAAGCACTTTGCAACTTTTGAACAACTATCTGTAAAGTTTGGCCTACCTAACACTCATTTCTTTAGATATCTCCAAATTAGACATTTTATTGACCCTTTAATACCAAACTTTCCTGAAGTACCCGATAAAAATGTTGTGGATTTGTTTCTTCGTATAAATCCATTGGGTAAAGGTTTAATTTCTACTATTCGAGATATGTTAGTGATGTTGAAGCGAGCCCCCTTTGACAAAATTAAAACTGCCTGGGACCATGATTTAAATTTTCCTTTGTCTGACGAGGTTTGGGATTCAATTCTCAAGTCAGTTAATTCAACTCCTCTATGTGCTCGCCACTGCCTTTTACAGTTCAAGGTGGTACACAGGGCTCATATGTCTAAAACTAAATTGTCGCAGTTCTGTCCTGATATTAGTCCCTGTTGTGGTAAGTGTAAAGGGGGCGAGGCTTCTCTTATTCGTATGTATTGGGCTTGTCCTAGCTTGAAGAAATTCTGGAGAGATGTTTTTTAAATTTATCTCATATACTTAATTGCTATTTGAAACCTAACCCTCTGATTGCTCTTTTCGGTACTTCAGGAGAAGTTGACATGCATTTAACTCTGACTAAGCACTGTACATTGTCTTTTGCCTCTCTTTTGGCCAGATGTGCGGTCCTTCCGAAGTGGAGAGATGCTGCCCCACCCACTCATGCTCAATGGCTTACAGAAATTAAGTCTGCTTAGACCTTGAAAAGATTCATTATTTTCTTCTTAATTTGGACATTAAGTTCCAAAAAGGTGTGGGGACCTTTTCTTGAATATTTTCATAATTCCCATTTAGATTAAGGGTGCACCTCTTCCTTTTTTCCTCTTGCATTTAAATCCCTTACTTCCAGCTTCTTACTGTTAAGATTTATGGTTTTTTTTATAGTTTAGGTAGTAGGCAATATGCCTTTTTATGAATACAGCTCTGTGGTGATATAATTCTGATTAACTTTTTTATATGTTGTAAGGTTGGCTTGGAGTTGGGTAGTGGGAGGGTGGGGTGGTAACTAACTTTGATTGTACTTTGATATGTTTGTTTTGCACTGTATAAACCTCTTTTTTATTTTTGGTTTTGACGCATTGTAAAAACATATAAACAAGTAATAAAAAAAAGTACAGATGACAAAGTACAAAAAAAAACAAATAGATTAATTTGCAAACTTTTAATTAAAACACAACATTATAAGTGGAAAAAAAACATTAGCCACTGCAAGTACCGGAGGATTAGATGGTTGCAAATGCTGTTCCCTTGTTCAAGAAAGGGAGTAGAGATAACCCAGGAAATTATAGACCAGTGAGTCTGACTTCAGTGGTAGACAAATTGTTGGAGAAGATCCAGAGAGACAGGATTTATGAGTATTTAGAGAGACATAATCTGATTAGGGATAGTCAGCATGGTTTTGTCAAGGGCAGGTCATGGCTCATGAGCCTGATTGAATTCTTTGAGGAGGTAACAAAACAGATTAATGAAGGTAGAGCAGTGGATGTTTGTATTTTATAAGGCATTTGATAAGGCTCCCCATGCAAGGCTCATTCAGAAAGTAAGGAGGCATGACAGCAAGGAGACCCTGCTTTGTGGATCTAGAAGGCAAAGGGTGGTTACAGACGGTTCGTATACTGCATGGAGGTTGGTGACCAGAGGTGTTCCAAATGGATCTGTTCTGGGAACCCCTCCGCTTTGTGATTTTTATAAATGACTTGGATGGGGAAGTAGAAGGGTGGGTTAGTAGGTTTTCTGATGACACAAAAGTTGGGGGTGTTGTGGTTAGTCTGGAGGGTTGTCACAGTTTATAGTGGGACTTTGATGGGATGCAGAACTGGGCCAAGAAGTGGCAGATGGAGTTCAACCCAGTTAAGTATGAAGTGGTTCATTTTGATAGGTCAAATTTGAAGACAGAATGTAATATTAATGGCAAGAGTCCTGGCAGTGTGGAGGATCAGAGAGATTTTGGGGCCTGTGTCGATAGGACACTCAAAGCTGCTGCGCAGGTTGACAGTGTTGTTAAAAAAGCATATGGTATGTTCAACTTCATCAACCATGGGATTGAGTTCAAGAGCCGTGAAGTAATGTTACAGCTATTATGTTAATATTATGATAATGAAGTAGGTTTTCAAAGCTTGCAGGGAGATTTAGGCCAGTTAGAAGAGTGGGCTGAAAGATGGCAGATGGAGTTTAATGCTGATAAGTGTGAAGTGCTACATTTTGGTAGGAATAATCAAAATACGACATACATGGCAAATGATAGGACATTGAGGAATGCAGTATAACAGAGTGATCTAGGAATAATGGTGCATAGTTCCCTGAAGGTGGAATCTCATGTGGATAGAGTGGTGAAGAAAGCTTTTGGTATGTTGGCCTTTATAAATCAGAGGATTGAGTATAGGAGTTGGGATGTAATGTTAAAATTGTACAAAGCTTTAGTGAGACCAAATTTGGAGTATTGTGTACAGTTCTGGTCATTGAATTATAGGAAAGATGTCAACAAAATAGAGAGAGTACAGAGGAGATTTACTAGAATGTTACTTAAGTTACAGAGAAAGGTTGAACAAGTTAGGTCTTTATTCTTTGGAGTGTAGAAGGTTGAGGGGAGACTTGATAGAGGTATTTAAAATTATGAGGGAGGTAGATAGAGCTGACGTGGATAGGCTTTTTCCATTGGGAGATAGGGAAGATTCAAACAAGAGGACATGAGTTGAGAGTTAAGGGGCAAAAGTTTAGGGCTAACACGAAGAGGAACTTCTTTACTCAGAGAGTGGTAGCTGTGTGGAACGAGCTTCCAGTAGAAGTGGTAGAGGCAGGTTCAATTTTGTCATTTAAAAAAAAATTGGATAGGTATATGGATAGGAAAGGGTTATGGGCTAAGTGCAGGTAGGTGGGACTAGGTGAGAGTAAGCTTTCGGCACGGACTAGAAGGGCCAAGATGGTCTGTTTCTGTACTGTAATTGTTATATGGTTATATGGTTATAGCTATATAAGACCTTGGTCAGACCCCACTTGGAGTACTGTGTTCAGTTCTTGTCAACTCATTACATGAAAGAATTGGATACTATAGAGAGAGTGCAGTGGAGATTTACAATTATGTTGCCTGGATTGTAGACTGTGCCTTATGAGAGTAGATTTGGTGAACTTGGTCTTTTCTCCTCAGAGTGGCAGAGGATGAGAGGTGACCTGATAGAGGTCCTGATTCTGATTCTGTTATTTATGGAAAAATAAGATCTCAGATCACATAACATGATGTAAAAAGAACTGATGCGATTGGTCCAGTTTTTTAAGCTACCTCTCTGTGGGAGAGGATGCCAGAATTTTGATTGGATAGGCGTGTTTGTTTTGTTTTGTCCTTGCTCTTATATTCCAGTACTCTCAAAATGATTAATTTTGCCTTCCTTACCACCTAATCAATTTGCAAGTGAACCTTTAGAGAATCCTACACGAGGACTCCTAAGTCCTCTGATCTTTGAATTCTCTCCCCATTTATACAATAGTCCATGCCTTTCTTCCTTCTACAAAGTCTATCAGCATACACTTTCCTACACTATATTCCATCTGCCACTTCTTTGCCCATTATCCCTGCCCTTCTACAGACTCCCTGCTTCCTCAACACCACTTGCCCCTTTACCCATCTTCATATTGTCGGCAAACTTGACCACAAAATCATCAATTCCATCAATTACATATAATGTGAAAAGAAATGGTCCTAACATCAACCCTTGAACAACACCAGCAGTCAACTAGAAAAGGCCTTTTTTATTCCAACTCTGTTCTTCCTGCCAGTCAGCCGATCTTCTATCCATGTAATCCATGTTCTATCTTTCCTGTAATACTCTGTACTGTTATCTTGTTAATCAGCCTTATGTGCAGCATCTTGTGAAAGACCTTCTGAAAATCCAAGTAAACAAAATCCATTGATTTTTCTTTGTCTGTCCTGCCTGTTATTTCCTCAAAGAATTCCAACAGATTTGTCAAGCAAGATTTCTCCTTAAGGAAACCATGCTGACTTTGGCCTACTTAATCATGTGCCTCCAAATACCCTGAAACCTCATTCTTAAAAATGGACTCCAGTGTCTTCTCAACCACTGAAGTCAGGCTCACTGGCCTATAATTTCCTTTCTTTTGCCTGCCTTATTGCTTAAAGAGTGAAGTGACATTTACAATTTTCCAGTCCTCCAGAACTATTCTAGAATCTAGTGATTTTTAAAGATTATTACTAACGCCTCCACAATCTCTTCAGCTACCTCTTTCAGAACACTGGGTTGCAGTCCATCTGGTCTAGTTGATTTACCTTTCATTCTCCCAAGCACCTTTTCCTTAGTGATAGCAACAAAGTTCTCTTCTGCCCCCAGACACACTTGAATTTCTGGCATACTGCTACTGTCTTCCATAAAGAGGACTGGTGCAAAATATTTATTAAGTTCCTTCACTATTTCTTTGCTCCTCATTGCTTCCTCTCTAGCATTATTTTCCAGCAGACCAATATCCACACCTGTCTCTCTTTTACTCTTTATATCTTTGAAAAACATTTTGGATCCTTTTTTACAATATTGGCAAGTTACCCTTAATTTTTCCATTTTTTCACTGCTTATGGCTTTTTAGTGTCTTCTGTTGGTTTTTAAAAGATTCCCAGTCCACTAACTTCCCACAAATATTTTTGCTATATTGTATGCCCTCTCCTTTGCTTTCATGCTGTCTTTGACTTCCCTTGTCAACCACGGTTACTTCATCCTCCCTTTAGAATACTTCTTCATCTTTGAGATGTATCTATCCTGCACCTTCTGAATTGCCCTAGAAACTCCAGCCATCGTTGTTCTGCTGTCATCCCTGCTAGTGTCTTCTTCCTCCAATCAGCTTTGGCCAGCTCCTCTCTCCTGCATCTGTAATTCCCTTCACTCCATTGTAATACATGTGTCTTTATCTTCTCCCTTTAAAATTGCGGGTGATATTATATTATATTCTATCATATTAAGATCACTGTTCCCTTAGGGTTCCTTAAGCTTCCTAATCAAATTCGATTCATTACAGAACACTCAATACAGAATTCCTGATTCCCTAGTGGACTCAACCACAAGCAACCACAGGGGTACTGTGCCCTGACTGCCTATTCCTTTTCCCTCTCCTGACAGTCACCCTGGAACAGCAGAGACCACATCTCTGTGGTTCCTATCATTCTCCCAGTGTTCCCACACCTCACACAAGGAACATATCAGTACCTCTGGTCCTAATCTCAGTACCTAGCTAAGTACTAACAGAAGAAAAAAACTGTATTAGGAACTTATTTAGAACCACTGCTTATGCTTGCCCAAACCTGTTCTCACTCAAGACCTCACATCTGAAAGACAAGACCTTCACCAATGTAGAACTCCCTCAGTTCTACGCTGGGAGGCTAATCTAGATTATTATGATAATGCAATTCCAGTGCTTTCAGCCTATGAGGTAAAGCAGTGACATGTTTGACACATTTAATTCCTTGAAGGAAGGAAGAATGCTGTTGATAGCTGGTCCATCCTTTACTTGACTCCAGTCCTATGGCTGGATCTAAACTGCCCTCTGATGTCAAACAAGGTCCTAATAGCTTGGCTGGCATTAGTTGCTAGCCTTGGGCAGTGAAATCTATTTCACACCAGGAAGGATAATGTTAAGGGTGGGTGATAAATCTTTATCAATAATCAAATTTAAAGCAAAGACATTGCTTCCAGCTTCAGCACATTCTGGCTGAAAGTAAAGCATAGAGAACCATCGATCTGACAAGCATCTGTTCATCATTTCCTGTGCTCGAGGTAAACAGAGGATCTGATGTGCTGCGATTCTGCTGCTGGCAGAGTGGCCAGGTTTCCCCGAGTGTGACGATCAGACGTTTTGAGTGAATCGCTGTGTGCTGCACAGGAAGTAAATAGGAAACGGCTTGCGCTCAGCCAGCTGGCTCTCAGCACAGTTCCACCCGGCTCCCAGAGTAATCCTTCCTACCACTTACACTTGGAAAAGGTTGAGTGCCTGTGGAAGAAGCCAGCCCACAGAGGCTGTCAGTAGAATGATTCCTGTCGCCACCCCTTTAAAAGGGGCGTCTCACCATCAGGAGTCCTCAAAAAGAGTAAGACCCATCATTAGAGTGGGGACCACTATCAGAACTACTGCAAACCCCAATATCAGACATCTAACAGAGCATGCCCCATTATTGGACCCCATTTTCCCCAGAGTATGCCTTAACTATTGAACTCCTAGAATAGAATAAAAGCTATCGCTTTCAGAACCCCTTAAATTTTGTCTTTCCTACTGCTGGGCTATTACTGCAGTGAGATTCTCCTTTGGATCTCACTTACTGAACCAATTCCCAAACTTGGAAAGTGCCAGACCGTCAGACAAGGTAGGCCCCAAATCAGAGCTGTTTAGTAGAGAAAGCCCCTCTATTTGAACTGTATTAGATGTCATTAGATCTCAATGGCCGAGGGTGGAATTTGAAAGGGGATTTGTGAGGAAAGTTTTTTTTAAATTTTTATATACACATAGGGAGTGGTTGATATCTGGAATGCACTTCCAAAGGAGATTGTGGAAGCAGATACAATCAGTACTTTTAAGGAACATTTAGACAGGCATTTAAATAGGGAAGGCAGAGATGAATAGAAACCTAATTGTGGGCAAATAGGATCAGAGCAGGTGGACAAGAATGCTGACATGGACGTGGTGGGCCAACGGCTTGTTGCTGTGCTGACACATAAGAGATTCTGCAGATTCTGGAAATCTTGAGCAACAGGTGGGAAATGTTGGGAGAATTCAACAGGCCAGGTAGCATCTGTGGAGGAAGATGAAGAGTTGATGTCTCAGGGTAACACCCTTTATCAGGGCTGGAAAAGATGGGGACGGAAGTCAGAGTAAGAAGGTCGAGGGAGGAGGATGAGCACAAGCTGGTAGGAAATAGATCACAAACAAGAGAAAATCTGCAGATGCCTGAAATCGCAAAATGCTGGAGGAACTCAGCAAGCCAGGCAGCATTATGGAAAAGAGTATAGTCGATATTCTGGGCAGAGACCATTCAACAAGACCGGGAGAAAAAAAGATGAAATAGATAAATCCATTTAATAAGGGGATGTAGGTAAAGGGGGATGTGTGGGAACGAAAGGGGATGACGGGAAATGCTGAGAAGTGATAGATGAAAGAGGCAAAGAGCTGAAGAAGAGGAAACTTATTGGAGAAGGAGGTAGATCATGGAATAAAGGAAGGAGTTGGGGACCAGAGGGAAGAAGGTGATAGGCAGTTTGTGAGGAATTGCCCCACACCATCACTGTTAATAGCCAACACCATTATCACCAATTGAATCAACGTCACTTCTCAGTAAAATAGGTCTAATAGCAGGCTTACTCCATCAGGCCAACTTGTATAGTGTACCTCAGAACAGAGCAAGACCTGACATCAGATTGGATCAGAACACTCCATCTAACCACTCAGGCAGCACCCAGGGTTGGTTCTGAACCCACAATTAGAGTCTCTTCCATTGTTTTTGCCTCGGGGGATGTTTTAAGTGTATTGAATGGACAATAAAGATGGATGATCCTGTCTTGGCCCTTACACAATATTTAGCTGCCTGCACTGTACTTTCTCTATAACAGTCACACTACATTCTGCATTGTGTTAATCACCTCTTCATTACTTCAGTGTACTAGTGTATGGCATGGTCTGTCTGCCTGGCATGCAATTGAAAGCTTCTCATTGTATCTAGATACAAATGACAAGAATGAACCAATTACCAATTAACGAGTGATGAACTTAGAACGAATGTAACTGGCTAGTTGATGCTCAGCATAATGAGCTGAAAGTCGATAGACAATAGACAATAGACAGTAGGTGCAGGAGTAGGCCATTCGGCCCTTCTAGCCAGCACCGCCATTCACTATGATCATGGCTGATCATACATAATCAGTACCCCGTTCCTGCCCTCTCCCCATATCCCTTGACCCCACTATCTATAAGAGCTCTATCTAACTCTCTCTTGAGTGCATCCAAAGACTTGGCCTCCACTGCCTTCTGGGGCAGAACATTCCACATATCCTCCACTCTTTGGGTAAAAAAGTTCTTCCGCATCTCTGTTCTAAATGGCCTACCCCTTATTCTTAAACTGTGGCCTCTAGTTCTGGACTCACCCATCAGCGGGAACATGCTTTCTGCCTCCAGCGTGTCCAATCCCTTAATAATCTTATATGTTTCAATTAGATCCTCTTTCATCCTTCTAAATTCCAGTGTATACAAGCCCAGTCGCTCCAATCTTTCAACATATGACAGTCCCGCCATTCTGGGAATTAACCTTGTGAACCTACGCTGCACTCCCTCAATAGCAAGAATGTCCATCCTCAAATTTGGAGACCAAAACTGCACACAATACTCCAGGTGGGGTCTCACCAGGGCCCTGTACAGCTGCAGAAGGACCTCTTTACTCCTATACTCAATTCCTCTTGTTATAAAGGCCAGCATGACATTAGCTTTCTTCACTGCCTGCTGTACCTGCATGCTTGCTTTCATTGACTGAAGTGCAAGAACACCTAGATCTCGTTGTACTTCCCCTTTTCCTAACTTGACTCCATTTAGATGGTAATCTGCCTGTTTCCCAGCTGTACAACTAGGATTCTTTGGCTGGTCAGCCCTTGGAATCTGGATCACCATTGAACAAGATCATCGATGACCTGAATTCCCTCTGCTTGGGTTAGATGCTGGCGTACTTACAATCTCTCTCTGCCCACGGGAGTGGCAGCTTCTGTTTGGGGTTGGGTGTGGTGGGAACAAAGTCAGGAAGGGAAAGCACAGACAAATGATCAGGGAGCAGGAGCAATGTCAAACAGACAGTGGATTAAAACTCATCACTGTGCAGCGTAGATGAGAAATGATTAATGTCATGCCTCCCTGGTTGCTGACTGCTTCCGCATCCAATCTCAGAGCATGGTTAATGGGGAGAGAGAAAGGGTAGGAGCGAGAGACAAGGGTGATTTTGCAGGGAAGGATGTAAATTGCCTCAAGTTCTGCTGGTAATTTGTAGCTACAGAGATGAATAGCACCTCTGCCAGATATGCAACTTGGGTTCTGTGCCCAGGTGCCGCAGTGAAGAGAGATTGATCAGCGAGCTCTCAAGGAGCTGACGTTGTTTGATTATTAACAGCAGCCTACAACATGGATTTGCAATTCTTTTCGCCGCATAATAGATGCTTTCTTCTTTATATGAGGCACTTTGAAGGGATCAAAAAATTGTGGGCCATCAAATAAAGTTTAATGAATAAAATATCCTGCAGCCATGATCTCAGTTCCTGAAATAGCACCACTCTCTATTGAAACTAGAATGAAAGATACATGGGTTCTGTTGTTATTAGTTTATAAGGAAGCAGTGAGGGCTGCAGTCTAGGAGGGAGAGGGTCCTAAGTTCCAATCTGCCCCAGGCCGTTTGGTTGCTGATCTGACCGGATAGAACAGTGGAGCAGATGCCCTCACTGAGATGTAGGATCAAAGCTGTGTCAATGTGTTTAGTATTGTAACAGCATTTCTTTCAGTTTAGCAATATAATTTTTTATTCATAAACTTTCACCTAATGCTTGAGTATATTTATACTCTATTACTGTCTGGCCAAATACTGTATATTATTGTTAAATTCCAGCAACAAACCATCTCTAGTTTTTCAAGGGTTTGTTTACTCTTCTTCATGCTCACTGGCTTCCAATTTGATGTGTTTTCACTTGAAAATCCACCTCCTGGTGTTCAAATCTCTCGAAGGTCTCAACCTATATACACTGTTCAATGCATTCCAGCCCTACAAGGTTATAGCCTCTCTCTGCTCCTCTAATTTTGGTCTTAGAAAGGTACATACGAGGCTTGCTTTGGTATGGAAAGCTAGTGAGCCACTCATTCTGTCTCTGATTAGTGTTGATGCATAAAAAGGCAGGCATGGATTATGTGAGCTAGAGTACCTGTTTCTGTGATGTGCTGGCCCATTACTCTAATTCTATCGGTTGATCATCAGTCTGTGGCCAGCAGACCGGATTACATTTGAACAACTTCAGAATCTCATAAGAATTTGCAAATTAATTGCAAAGGCTACAATGACAAATTAACAGCAAAATTATTAACGGCAAATTAACAGTGAAGACTAAGTTGAGAAGGAAAGCAGTTCTCATGCCATGCACAGTAATATTAGCTGTTACCTTATTCCTAATCTATCCAATTAGACAATGGAATAAAAAAAAGGCTAGAAAAACTAAAGTTCTGATGAAGGGACATGGTCTGGAAGCATTAACTGTTTCTCTTATTCATTTGCACTGTTTTCAGCATTTACGAGGAAATCTGCAGATGCTGAAATTCAAGCAACACACACAAAATGCTGGTGGAACGCAGCAGGCCAGGCAGCATCTATAGGGAGAAGCACTGTCGACGTTTCGGGCCGAGACCCTTCATCAGGACGAGACCTTGCCCTGACGAAGGGTCTCAGCCGGAAACGTCGACAGTGCTTCTCCCTATAGATGCTGCCTGGCCTGCTGCGTTCCACCAGCGTTTTGTGTGTTTTCAGCATTTCTTTGCTTCGGCTTTTCAAAATATAGAGTTTTTGTTTGAATTTCATTATTCAATGGTATCCTAGAAGGATACAGCACCAAAACCAATTCTTTGGCTGACTGAGTCCACGACCCACTTACACTAATCCTACATGAAGTCCATTTTTATTCTCTTTTACTCTCCATCAAAGTTCAAAGTATTTTGCCGCTGATAAGTAGTCACTGGGCATTAAACTACCGCACCCCCCCCCCACTATCTGGGGATAATTTATAGTGGCCAATTAACCTACCAAAACGAAATCTTTGGGATGTGGGCGGAAACCGGAGGACCCAGGGAAAACTCAGATGGTGAAAAAAACAATGTTGCAATTCTACACAGACGGTATCAGAGGTAAGGATTGAACCAGTCTCCAATTATCTCTGTGCCATCCCTTTGTGGACTCTAATGGGACCAGCTGCAAATACAAATTCTAAATGAAATATCCTCCTCATCATTGCTTATTTTCTGGGGTTTCCTTGCTGTTAATATAAGAACAAAGTAGTCCATTGAGGTGCGGAGTGTAACGAGGTGAAGCAAGATAAGAGGGGTGATTGCTTAGTTCGTGGCCCAAGGTAGAAGGAGTCAATTTTAGAAAATCTAGCACATTTATTTTTCCTACGTTTACACACTTCGTCCAGCAGTCGTGGAGCATATGGATCCATTCTTTGTAGAAGTCAGTCGCTTGGACCTCCAGAAGTAATCCACAGCTTGGGGTGATTGATATGTTCGTGGCCTAAGGTAGAAGGAGATGAGTTATTAACTTCAAACTTTCTGCATTTTCATTCAAAGAGTCCAACTGTACATGCATGTGCCTATGGAAAACGGCCAGTGAGTGAGTGAGCCAGTGAAGGAGTGGAGCTTTGAGGCTTTGACTCGAGAGATTCTGACAGTTTTGGCAGTTGGACTGTGCAATCAAGTCAATCAAGATTTCAATAGCTCAGCAGAAAGCCATTGATTAGGCAATCAAGATTTGAACAGCTCAGACTCAGCAGAAAGCAGCTGATTGGGCAATCAAGGTCAGGTGACCAAGCAGTTTGAAAAGCTCAAATAAATAAATAGAGGCGTAGCTCAAGGCCTGTGGAAAGTGGCCAGTGAAGGAGTGGAGCTTTGAGGAGAAGAGGTGGAGGATGAGTTTGTTCCCAGTTAGTCTTTACAATGCCTCCTAAGACGGTGATGTTCCTCTCCTGTGAGATGTGGCAGTCTTGGGGGAACTCCACTCTCCTGCAGAGTCACATCTGGCAGAAGTGCTTGCGTCTGGGTGATCTGGAAGACCGTGTGAGGAATCTGGAGCAGCAGCTGGATGACCTTTGGCTCATAAGGGAGAATGAGGCAGTCATAGATGAGAGCTACAGGGAGGTAGTCACACCTAGGCTGTCGGAAGCAGGTAGTTGGGAGACAGTCCGAGGGGGGAAAGTGAAGGAGAGTAGACAGGTAGTGCAGAGCACCCCTGTAGCCATTCCCCTGAATAGTACGTTTACCATCCTGGATGCTGTTGGTGAGGATGACTGACCAGGTGTGAGCCACGGTGGCAGGGCCTCTGGCACTGAGTCTGACCCTGTGGTGCAGAAGAATGGGACAGAGAAGAGGCGAGCTGTCGTCATTGGAGACTCTATAGTCAGGGGAGCAGACTGGAGATTTTGTGGATGTGAGAAGGACATCCGCATGGTCTGTTGCCTCCTGGCTGCCAGGGTCCGGGATGTCTCTGACCAGGTGCATGACATCCTGGTATGAGAGGGAAAGCAACCAGAAGTCGAGATAAATGTTGGTACCAATGACATAGGCAGGAAGAGGGATGAGGTCCTGAAGTGTGGGTTTCAGGAACTAGGCAGAAGGCTGAAGAACAGGACCTCAAGGGTGGCGTTCTCAGGATTGCTGCCAGTGCTATGTGATAGTGATGGTAAGAATTGGAGGAGATGGCAGTTGAATGCGTGGCTGAGGAGTTGGTGCAGGGGGCAGGGTTTTAGATTTTTCGATCATTGGGATCTCTTCTGGGGAAGGTGGGACCTGTACAGATTGGATGGGTTGCATCTGAACTCGAAGGGGAGCAATATCCTTGCAGGTAGGTTTGCTAGCATGGTTTGGGAGGGTTTAAACTAATTTGCAAGGGGGGTGGGACCTTGAGTGGTAGAGCAATGAAAGAAGTACATGGAGTAAAGCCAGATCTAACATACAGAGAGGCTTTGATAAAAGAGAAGCAGAATAAAGGGTGAAAAGGTAGGAAGGTAAAAGGGCTAAAGTGCGTGTACTTCAATGCAAAAGAAGCATCAGGAACAAAGATGATGAACTGAGAGCTTGGATACATACTTGGAATTATGATGTAGTGGCCATTACAGAGACTTGGCTGGCACCAGGGCAGGAAAGGATTTTCAATATTCCTGGATTTCAGTGCTTTAAAAGGGATAGAGAGGGGGGGGAAGGGGAGGAGGGGTGGCGTTACTGGTCAGGGATGTTAATACAGCTGCAGAAAGGGTGGGTAATGCAGCAGGATCCTCTTTTGAGTCAGTATGGGTGGAAGTCAGGAACGGGAAGGGAGCAGTTACTCTCCTGGGGGTATTGTATAGGCCCCCTGGTAGCAGCAGAGATACTGGGGAGCAGATTGGGAGGCAGGTTTTGGAAAGGTGCAAAAATAACAGGTTTGTTATCATGGGTGACTTTAACTTTCCTAATATTGATTGGCACCTGATTAGTTCTAAGGGCTTAGATGGGGCAGAGTTTGTTAAGTGTGTCCAGGACGTATTCCTGGGGGAATGTCATACAAGATCTAGTATTAGGTAATGAACTGAGTCAGGTCACAGATCTGTCGGTGGGTGAGCATCTGGGGGACAGTGATCACCACTCCCTGGCCTTTAGCATTATCATGGAAAAGAGTATAATTAGAGATTAGCATTATCATGGAAAAGGATAGAATCAGAGAGGATAGGAAAATTTTTAATTGGGGAAGGGCAAATTGAGGCTATAAGGCTAGAACTTGCAGGTGTAAATTGGGATGATGTTTTTGCAGGGAAGTGTACTATGGACAGGTGGTTGATGTTTAAGGATCTCTTGCAGGATGTTAGGGATAAATTTGTCCCGGTGAGGAAGATAAAGAACGGTAGGGTGAAGGAACCATGGGTGACAAGTGAGGTGGAAAATCTAGTCAGGTGAAAGAAGACAGCATACACGAGGTTTAGGAAGCAAGGATCAGATGGGTCTATTGAGGAATATAGGGTAGCAAGGAAGAAGCTTAAGAAGGGGGCATGAGAAAGCCTTGGCGAGTAGGGTAAAGGAAAACCCCAAGGCATTCTTCAATTATGTGAAGAACAAAAGGATGACAGGAGTGAAGGTAGGACCGATTAGAGATAAAAGTGGGAAGATGTGCCTGGAGGCTGTGGAAGTGAGTGAGGTCCTCAATGAATACTTCTCTTTGGTATTAACCAATGAGAGGGAACTTGATGACAGTGAGGACAATATGAGTGAGGTTGATATCTGAAGCATGTTGATATTAACGGAGAGGAGGTGTTGGAGTTGTTAAAATACATTAGGATGGATAAGTCCCTGGGGCCTGACGGAATATTCCCCAGGCTGCTCTATGAGGCAAGGGAAGAGATTGCTGAGCCTCTGGCTAGGATCTTTATGTCCTCGTTGTCCACAGGAATGGTACCGGAGAATTGGAGGGAGGCAAATGTTGTTCCCTTGTTCAAAAAAGGTAGTAGGGATAGTCCAGGTAATTATAGACCAGTGAGCCTTACGTCTGTGGTGGGAAAGCTGTTGGAAAAGATTCTTAGAGATAGGATCTATGGGCCTTTAGAGAATCATGGTCAGATCAGGGACAGTCAGCATGACTTTGTGAAGGGCAGAGCAAGTCTAACAAGCCTAATAGAGTTCTTTGAGAAGGTGACCAGGCATATAGATGAGGGTAGTGCAGTGAATGTGATCTACATGGATTTTAGTAAGGCATCTGACAAGGTTCCACATGGTAGGCTTATTCAGAAAGTCATAATGTATGAGATCCAGGGAAGTTTGGCCAGGTGGATTCAGAATTGGCTTGCCTGCAGAAGGCAGAGGGTTGTGGTGGAGGGAGTACATTCAGATTGGAGGGTTGTGACTAGTGGTGTCCCACAAGGATCGTTTCTGGGACCTTTACTTTTCGTGATTTTTATTAACGACCTGGATGTGGGGATAGAAGGGTGGTTTGGCAAGTTTGCAGCCAACACAAAGGTTGGTGGTGTTGTAGATAATGTAGAGGACTGTCAAAGATTGCAGAGAGACATTGATGGGATGCAGAAGTGGGCTGAGAAGTGGCAGATGGAGTTCAACCCAGACAAGTGTGAGGTGGTACACTTTGGAAGGACAAACTCCAAGGCAGAGTACAAAGTAAATGGCAGGATACTTGGTAGTGTGGAGGAGTAGAGGAATCTGGGGGTACATGTTCACAGATCCCTGAAAGCTGCCTCACAGGTAGATAGGGTAGTTAAGAAAGCTTATGGGGTGTTAGCTTTCATAGGTCAAGGGATAGAGTTTAAGAGACACGATGTAATGATGCAGCTCTATAAAACTCTGGTTAGGCCATACTTGGAGTACTGTGCCTAGTTCTGGTCGCCTCACTATAGGAAGGATGTGGAAGCATTGGAAAGGGTACAGAGGAGATTTACCAGGATGCTGCCTGGTTTTGAGAGTATGGATTATGATCAGAGATTAAGGGAGATAGGGCTTTACTCTTTGGAGAGGAGGATGAGAGGAGACATGATAGATGTGTACAAGATAGTAAGAGAAATAGATAGAGTGGACAGCCAGTGCCTCTTCCCCAGGGCACCACTGTTCAGTACAAGAGGACATGGCTTTAAGGTAAGGGGAGGGAAATTCAAGGTGGATATTAGAGGAAGGTTTTTTACTCAGAGTGGTTGGTGCGTGGAATGCACTGCCTGAGTCAGTGGTGGAGGCAGACACACTAGTGAAGTTTAAGAGACTACTAGACAGGTATATGGAGGAATTTAAGGTGGGGGGTTATAAGGGAGGCAGGGTTTGAGGGTCCGCACAATATTGTGGGCCGAAGGGCCTGTAATGTGCTGTACTATTCCATGTTCTATGTAACAAGAGCTGTATAACTCATCTCCTTCTACCTTAGGCCACGAACTTATCAATCACCCCATGCTGTGGACCACCTGGAGGTCCAAGCTACTCTCGTTACATGCATTTACAGTTCAACTCTTTGAATTATAATGCAGAACGTTTGAACACATCTCCTTCTACCTTAGGCCATGAACCTATCAATCACCCCTGCTGTGGACCACTTCATCAAAGAAGGGATCCATATGCTCCATGATCGCTGGACTAAGTGTGTACATGTAGGAGGGGACTATGTTGAAAAATAAATGTGCTAGATTTTCTAAAATTGACTCCTTCTACCTTGGGCCACAAAATTATCAAACAACCCTTGTAGTTGGACTAGCTGTACAAGGAGAATTAAGATGCTTGGACTAAATGCTTTACATCACAAATAACACAAATTGGTTGATCACAAATGTGCAGCGTCACAGGATGAAACAAAGTGGTCAGACAAGGTGGTCTGTAAAAAGATGTTGAGTGTTATGCTGTTGGACCTGGTGTGGGGTGTTATCTAGAGAGTCAGTGGTCAGACTTGATGTACAGAGTTACAAAGTGAAATGAATTGGTCAATCATTATCAAGCTTGACAGAGTCATACTTACTTCCATGTGCGCTACAAATGAAACAAAATAGGTGTTGTGTTGTAGAATGAATGCGGTCCAATTACCTGTTGATTATTGCAGGATGTCATCTCCTAGTGGCCCATTTTTCTTGCACTCTTAAGTGCTCCAATGAAATCACCTCAGGTCATTCCTAATTTCAATGGGTAGAGGCCCAATCTGCTCAGCCTTCCTTCAGAAGTCAACTTCTTTAACCTAGGAAACAAATCTGTGACAACAACACTAGTCTTGATGAAGGGTCTCGGCCCGAAACATCGACAGTGCTTGTCCTTATAGATGCTGACTGGCCTGCTGTGTTCCACCAGCATTTTGTATGTATTGTTTGAAGTTCCAGCATCTGCAGGTTTCCTCGTGTTTGCACTTAACAAATTTGTGAGTCTTCTCTGCACGGACTCGCATATCAGCACATCCTTCCCTAAATGTGAAGACCAAATGCATATTCAGTTCTTTAGATGCAGTTTCTAACATTCCTTCATTTAGATTATATTCTTTGTAAGACCAGTCAACATTCCATTAGCTTTCCTAATTACTTCCAGTACCTGCACACTAACTGTTCATATTTCATTTACTGTAACCTCCAGATTCTGTTGCTTCACAATATTTTGTAATCTCATTTCGTTCAAGTTAATTGTTTCATTTCATCCTCTTTGCTAGAGTGCATAACCTCACATTCCCCCATTTACTGATCTCTTGCCCACTGTCTATGTCCCTTTGCAGGCTCCTTGTGTCATCTCATAACTTGGTAACCCACTAGATTTTGCATCTTCAACAAATCTGTCTTCAATTAATTTAGTCCCTTCACCCAATTTATTAATATAGACTTTTATTAGCTGAGGCATCATCAACAATCCTTGTGGCATTTCATTGGATACTGATAGCCAATCTGAAAATCACACAAGTCCCAACTCTCTTTTCTGTAGCTACCCAGTCCCCTATCCAAGATTAAATTACCCCAGCCATAAATATATTTATGATACTTGCAACCACAACCACTGAAATGGACATTGAAGCACCTCTTCCTGTATGTTTATCTCCAAGGTGCACATCACCCTGAGCTGGAGAAGTATTGTCATTTCTTCATCATCACTGGATCTAAATCCTGGTGTTCCAATTGAGCAGCATTATTCTTGGGCCTCATTGGTTTAAGGTTGTACTAGATAAAGGTTTTGCAAGAACAGGAAACTGGCGGCTATAGGGAAGCAGCACAGGATGGGAAGCCTGGGGCAGATCAGCCATGATCATGGTGCATGGTGGGGTAACTTGAGTTGCCGCATACTTTCCTCCTCTTTTTGTATGTTCACGTGTTCACAACAGACTTTGAATGGACTATTAGCGGTGGGCGACAAATGCTCGCCTTGCCAGAGACATTTGCATTGCCATAAATGAATAATATTCCCTGATAATTAGGTTTTCAGTTAAATCAACCTCATTGCCCAGCTGACTCCCTTGTTGGTTTGGGGACATGTTATTGCAAGTAACTATCCAGATCATGCTTAAGAACTTCACGCCTTTCAGCTAATCTACTTCTCCAAGCCTATATGAATGTTCAAATCCTCTGCACAAACTGCTTTGCCTCTGCTACATGCATATCTAATCTCTGCATCATTTCACAACTGGCATTAGTAGCCAATACATAACATTCAGCAGAGACTTAAATCCTTTCCTGCATCATGATCCTAGCAATAAAATCACCACTGCCCCCTTAAGTCTCATAACATCCTCTCTCATCAGTGGCATGGTCTCATCTTTTAATCGCCAAGGCTGTTCTTCCCCTTTTGCTATTTTCTCTTTTCTGTCAACTTTATAACAGCATAGATTTAGTTTCCAATGCATCCACGTCTCAGAAATGGTCACAACATCAGAGCCTCTGGGAAGAACGTACTGTTGTAATTCACTCGATCTGTTCCATCAGAAGGGTCAAGAACCAAAAGACACAGATTAAAGGTGATGGGCAGAAGAATCAATGGCAGTGGGAGGAAAAACGTTTTGTATGCAGCAAGTGGCTGGTGCTGAGAGTGCATTGCTTGACAGGGAGTTAGAGACACATTCAATCGCAGTTTTCAAAAGAGAATTAGATCTGTGCTTGAAAGAAACAAAATGCAGGAGTGTGTGGAAAGGGCAAGGGAGTGAGGCAAGTCAGATTGAACCTGAAGAGAACTGCCTTACAGAGCCAAATAATTTGATACAATTCTACACTGAATATTGTACAAAGAGCATTTCCTTGAGCCACGACTTCTTTAATGATTTTTTTCACTTTTCTTTTAATGTCTCCTGCTTATTATTGGTTTTTAGCTTCCTCTTTCCTCTAATATCTTTCATTTGTTTTAGAAAGGTAATCAATTCTCACTCACTATCTCACTTATGCCCTATTTATCCTTATGACTAGAGCCTCTACTTCCTTAGAAGTCTGGAGATTTGACATGACACCTAAAACTTTGAAAACTTCTATAGTTGTGTGGTGGAGTGTGTATTGACTGGCTGCATCACGGCCTGGTATGGTTACACCAATGACCTTGAATGGAAAATCTTACAGAAGGTTGTGGTTTCAGCCTAGCATATCATGGGTTGACCCCTCCCAACCATCTACATGAAATGCTATGTAAGAAAGCAGCATCATCAGGGATTCTCACCACCCAGCCCATGGCCTTTTCTCACTGCTGCCACCAGATAGAATGTACAGGAGCCTCAGGACTCACACCACCACGTTCAAGAACAGTTAATTCCCCTCACCAATCAGGCTCTTAAACAAAAGGGGAAAACTACACTCACTTGGCCATCCATTGAGATGTCCCACAACCGCTGATCTCGCTTCATGGACTCTTTGTCTCATTATCTGATGTTCTCATTTATTGCTATTTATTTATTTATATTTGCATTTGCATAGGTTGTTGAATTCTGCACTCTACTTGATCTTTCATTGATCCTGTTATAGTTATTATTCTGTAGATTTCCTGTATGCCCACAGGAGAAAGAATCTCAGGGTTGTCTATGGTGACATGTATACTTTGATAATAAAATTTACTTGAATTTTGGTCCCAGCCCTGTTTAGATATAGCTGCTCTGGTGGAATGGCTCCTTTGTGTCTTAGTACTGTAGCCAGGGTCCCATGAAACAGAACTTTCTGACTCACGTCAATCCTACACACATGTTTGCCTCTTCATCTACAAAGCACTGCACCGATTTGCACGTGGTTCAGATAATAATCTGAATATTACACAAAAGTCTGAAAGAATATACCGGCAGAACTAAGCTGCTATTCCACTGTTGCTCTTGAAAAGACTGTTCATCCACTGAAATATGAACTCCTGAGCTGTCAGCCTACCTTGTTGTGACCCTTACACTACTTGTCTGCCCAGACTGCACTTCCTCTGTAATGGCAAGACTCTATTCTGCTTTCAGTTTTCTTCACTACTTCAATGAAATATGTGAAATGATCTGTCTTGACAACAGTCAAAGGCTTCTCACAATATCTTGGCACATGTGGATAACAAGCCAATATCAATAGCTCTTGGCATCCTGGATTTTCGTTTCTAACTATCGGTATTCCCCAAATGGAACCTCTTGTCTCCTCTTCCGATAAGGATGAGAGTAGCTCAATCCTTACTCTCTCAAATCATCCTTTGAGACAAGATGTCCTTTACCTGGTACAAGGTAGACATATACCAACTGGGATCTTTAGTCCTGCATTTGAAGGTCCCACCTGTCATGTGTCTGCCCGGTGCCAGGTTGGCTCCTCCTGAATTACAGAGTCCATACACCATGTTCTCCTTCTCACACTTCCCCAGGTGTCTTTGGTCAGAGTTCCTGCTGCTCAGCCAATATTGTTTATCACCTAGGCACATTGCAGTAATTGGTTATGGTCTGTTTCATCAATTCATCCTTCTCACTTGGTTCCTCCTCCTCTCCACTTTATCGGTCCCACCAAACCTATTCTAATCCCACACTCATCCACACAGGGTGAATGTATCTGCAGAAATCAGTCCAGAAACACCACCAGTCCTTTCTAATGTTTTGAGGCCACTAGTTTATCTTCCCAGGTCAAGAGGTTCAAGACAGATGCTTCAAAGTGTTCACCTGAGATAGCTGCGCTGTCCATAAGCAGTTCCTACTCAGCTGCAATGCGTCTACTTTTTGTCTATACTATACAATCAAAAACTCTAACCTGTACTAAACACTAAATATTAATTTAAACATTTATTCACTTAAACTTATGCAATCAGTGACCTTTCTCACCTTAGTCCCAAATTCCTTCAAATGTTTCACCTTTTTGATTGTGGTCAAGGCTAGTTGTAATAAGTCTGTGCTCTTTCCTGGAGGTATATATGCTCTGATGAGAGGTATTTGCTGTCTTCACAGATGCTGCCTGATCTGCTGAACATTTCCACATTTCCTCTTCTCATGTCACATTTCTGGCATCTGCAGTATTTTCCTTCCGTATGGCTTCCTATTCCTGTTGCCTGTTTGCTTATTGCCCTCTTCTCAAGTGTCGTTGGTAACTTATCTCATTACTGTCAAAAGATTATGCCTGTGAACAGCTACAGAGCAGCTATTATACTTGCCTTGGTAACAAAGGACCCACAACTTTGAAAGACCAGTCTATTGTGTAGGGTTTTGACATCTTTTGATGCAATAATGCGCTATATAACGTCGAGTCTATTGATTAATATGTCAAGATATTCACCCTGGAAAGGAAAATTAACTGTGCATGGTAGTAAAGTCTGCAACAATTTGAAATGGTTGAAAGGGTCAAATAATTGTTGATTTATATTATTTCTCTGCTGTTCCATGCACCATGTGACAAAGATACAAGTGAACAGTGTGCATTTGATGAAACATTTATTATGCATGTGAGATGGTTCTGGAAATGGGCATGTTTAAGCTGCGTGGCTTTGCCAAGTGGGAGGGAGATGGTACCTTACCAAATGAGTTTTCATCTACTTGCAGATTCCTGATTTTAATAAATCAGGGAGGTAACATTCTGGCCTGTAGTTTGAAGGGTGAGCAATGATTAAATGAGGTTTATGTAGTTACTCCTCATATAAATAATGGACGTGGTGACAATCCAGACAGCACGGTTGTTTCACAAGATGTGAAGCGAAGGACAAATGTGTTTCTCTTCCAGTCCATCTGTACTGTTATTGCAGGAAATATTAAGGTTGTCAGAACTGAGGTAAGGTTTGAATGATCTTCCATTTTAATATGATGTGTTTCAAGGAATTTAAGTCACAGCAAAATTGTGCTGTATTTTGAGTTTTATTACTGCAAGGTTGTTTGGAGAAGATGAGATTTAGTGTTTCTCCTTGCATTATAACAATATCTCCACATCACAGTAAATGGATATTTTTTATATTTATATAGTTCCCCTTCCATTTTTCAACCAAAACTTTTAAATGTTTTTTTCAGCTCATCAAGATGAAAGATGTCATCACTCCAGGATGGATTAGTGTGTATAGTCTGGTATCTAGACTCAGCATCAAGTGTGCAAAAGATTAATTACAGCATAACTCTCCAACTACTTGCCACCAGACACTTCCAGGCCAGGGACCGCGTGAGTTGGATACAAAGCAAAGCTTACTCTAAGTTACCTCATGAAACACTTCCAGGAGATGGAGAGTTGGTTAGTTCCAAAGAAAATTTCTACATTTCCCCATCAAGCACTTCCAGGCTAGGAACTGCTTGGTTTTGATTCAGAGAAAACCTTCCTCTACACTATCCTGAAGAAGTAGGTAGAATATGACTTCCTCATTCTCCGATCATAGAGTAGGGGGGGTATGGGTTACTTATGGAGTGAGATTCCTACTACACTTTGCCATCGCTCACTCTCTGGACAGGGAAAGAGTGGATTAGTTATAGAGTAAGCTTCTCATCGCAGACCTCTTGGACAGCATCATCTCCAGGTTGAGAGACTGGAAAATTGGAACATTGAGAGCAATCAGTTCCAATCAGTGAGTAAAAACTTTGGACGTGAGAGGAAATGAAAACTGCTTTCTCTCCAATTTGCTGGTGAAAGGAGAGAAGGAAGATAACTTATTATTAGAAGGAAGATGAATGCCCTTTGTTTTCTAATGCTGGGGTCTGTTCAGAAGAGTTTAGGGAGAATGGAGTTGCCTGTTTTTATATAGAAACTGTTGTGTGACTTTCAATGTTAACGCAAGTGAACACCCTCCTCGTTGTGTAGGCCTGATTTAGCTCAGCTGACACTCTTCAGTTGAAGAAAGTCTATTTAACAACTTGGACTGGCAGGATCCAGGCAGTTTTCAGTGACCTCTAGTCAAAGATATTCCAGAAACACTACAAATTAAATTCAGCATCAGAGCCATCGGCCTCTCCCCTCTCATCCCAGTTCATCCATTCTACCTCACCTTTCACTCATAAGTATTCTGTGCTGATGCTGATGGCTGAGGAGCTCCTGGATCTCATACGTACTCGCTCCCTTCCTGCAAAAGACCTCTATGTGATAGAAGCAGTCGTTTCTCTCCCCTCTCACCCCACTTTAACTACTGACGTCTGAAAGCTGGGCAAAAAAAGCAACATGCACTAGAATGGTGATAAAGTCAGAGTTAAGGCAATGGCTTCATTGCCAGCCCCTCAGTTTCCGGAGTGGCTCTTTCTCTTGATGACTAGGTGGCTCCATAACCCTAAGCAAGAGGGACCTTCATGCCCAGGGACATAAGATTTGTATTCAGTTGTCCTCTCTTTCATTCTAAAGGGCTCCTCTTTTCCTTCCTGCACTATTTGTGGGATGTCACTTGATCTTTGAGAAGGCTATCTGTGACAGGCCATCCTCTTCCACTGCCAGCTTTTTGTGCAGCCGGAGGAGGACGTTGATGGGAATGTCCACTTTCAGTCCATACCTGCTGAATTTTCTGGACCTTGGACAGGACAGTACCATGCCTGTTTGGGGATGAGGTGCATTTAATAAAATGCCCCAACACCTCGGCTGCCTGTCCCATGCCAGAAGAGGGCAGAAACTAGCAAGGAAGGAAGGAAGAGAGAATCAGAACATCTAACTCTGGAGCATTCTGAGCCTGAGCTTAACCTTAGGTCTGATTCCAGGGAGTCACCAACCCAAAACTGAGCTGGGGAGAAGGACAAAGTCTCCTTTGTGATGGAGGTCTCTGATCCCCCACACCTCACTGGGAAGAAAAGGTGACATGCTACTGGGATAGATCTGGCCTCTAGGGTGTATCAGAGTTAAATGATCTACTTTGCTCATTTTGCCACTCAGTCAGTACAATGACAGTGAGTGAATTAGGCTGTCCTTGGGTGAAAAGAAATGGATTTAATCTGTGTGCTGGAGGTGTGCAATCACTCCAGTACCCAATATAGCCAAGTGCTAGATAAACCTCAGGGAACTGTCAATTGATGAACAGTTGGCGAACTTCAGCATCTTTAACTGAGTGTCTGAGGCAGAATTGTGCATTTCACAAGCATGCATCTCCTGTCCTGGTGGTGTCAGTACACCAGGACCTCACAAGGATCACCAGTTGGTGTGGACATATCACACATGGAGCATATCTTTACTGGCATGCTAGACATGGGTATCAAACAGTGGTGTGCACCACAGTCATCACACTCAGATCACTTAAAATTTCTGTGTCTGATTCGGAATCAATGAAGACCATTGATGTTTGGAGCCCCTACGTGAACATTTAAAAGATCACTCATTCAGTTTTGATGCACGTCAGCTCAACATTCCTGATCATTCAGCAGCTGGTGTGCAGCTGGGCTGGTTACAGGACATTCTTGTTAGTCTACTCTTGGAATTGGCCAAATGGCGGTCACCAGCCCTGCCAAATGACTGTCTGCCTTTCAAGGTTGCACTTGTGCCTGGATGCCCCAAGAGAGAGAGCTCAGCGTTTGTTGGTTCACCTGAGGCCTTTGTTTGGTGAGTGCTGCAAGGACCAGAGTGCTCTAGAGCTGAGGCCAATGTTTTCATTTGCTTTGCCATCCTCTTTCTTTGGAAATGTTAAAACAACACTGATCCACCATCAATAACTCTCGGAGACGTGAGGCGAGATATAGGCTTTTATTGGCTGGAAGAAAGAACAAGCAGCAATCGACCACCACATTACATCCTGGAGACTGAGGCCAGGGCTGTGTTTCCAATCGCCTTTATACCGGGGTCCATGGGAGGAGCCACAGTCTGTGGGAGGAGCCAGAGGAGCAGTCAGCAGGGGGGGCATGTCCAGACTGGTATATGTAGTTCACCACATTCACCCACCCTTTGTTTTAAAAGAAAGTCCCCATGGGGCGAAATTTCGTACAAGTATATTTACAGGTTAAGTCTATCAGGTTGTCGAATCTGTTGCTGCGATCTACGTAGCAGCGGCTGTGATAGCACCAGAGACGGTGGTTGTGCTGGTTCCGGCCTAACTGGAGGTGTCAGCCCACGAGGCGTCAGTGATCCCTCACGCATGTGCGAGGTGCCTGGTATATACGTGTGTGAGACGCCCGGTATGGGAGTGTCATGAGGAGACTGTTAGGGCTCGGTGTGCGCGGTGTCACCTCGGGTACAGGGTTCATAGTTACCGTGGAGTGTTCGGGGTAGTGGTCTGCTGCTCCTGTGGGCGCCAGGTCACGGACGGAGACCGTGTCCTCCCGCCCATCTGGTAAGACCACGAAGGCATACTGGGGGTTCGCATGAAGTAGGTGAACCCTCTCGACCAGTGGGAAGTATTTATTGCTCCTCGCATGTTTCCAGAGCAGCACTGGCCCTGGGGATGTCAGCCAAGCCGGTAGGGTGGTCCCAGTGGCAGACTTCCTGGGAAAAGAAAAGAGGCGCTCATGAAGGGTGGCATTGGTGGACGTACATAACAGGGAGCATATAGAGTGGAGTGCCTCGGGGAGGACCTCCTGCCATCGAGAGACCGGCAACCCTTTTGACTTAAGGGCTAAAAGTGTGGCCTTCCACACTGACATTCTCCCTCTCCACCTGTCCATTTCCCCGGGGATTATAGCTCGTGGTCCTATTAGTAGCAATGCCCCTAACCAGCAGGTACTGGCACAGCTCGTCACTCATAAAGGAGGACCCTATCACTGTGGATATAGCAGGGATATCCAAACATAGTGAAGAGCTGGCGCAGGGCTTTTATGACGAACGTGGCAGTGGTGTCGGGGCAGGGGATGGCAAAGGGGAACCGCGAGTACTCGTCGATAACATTGAGAAAGTAGACATTGTGGTCGGTGGAGGGAAGGGGGCCCTTAAAGTCAACACTCAGTCACTCAAAGGGGCAGGTGGCCTTAATAAGTTGCACCTTTTCAGGACGGTAGAAGTGCGGTTTGCACTCAGCACAGATTTGGCAGTCTCTGGTCATCGTCCTGATGTCCTCAAGGGAGTACGGCAGGTTCCGGGCTTTCACAAAATGGTAAAATCGGGTGACCCCCGGATGGCAAAGATGTGCATGGAGGGTGTATAGCTGGTCGAGCTGTGCACTGGCACACGCTCCCCAGGATAGGGCATCAGGGGGCTCATTGAGCCTTCCAGACCGGTACAGGATATCATAGTTGTAGGTGGAGAGTTCTATTCTCCACCGCAAAATCTTATCATTTTTGATTTTGCCCCACTGTTGGTTGCTGAACATGAATGCAACCGAGCGCTGGTCAGTCTGCAAGGTGAACCTTTTGCCGGCAAGATAGTGCCTCCAGTGCCTAATAGCTTCCACTATGGCCTGGGCTTCTTTCTCCACCGCGGAGTGCCGAATTTCAGAGCCTTGAAGGGTACGAGAAAAGAATGCTACTGGCCTGCCTGACTGATAGAGGGTAGCAGCAAACACGAAATCGGAGGTGTCACTCTCTACTTGGAAGGGAATGGTCTCGTCCACTGCATGCATCGTTGCTTTGGCAATGTCCTCTTTAATGCGGCTGAAGGCCGCGCAGGCCTCGGCAGAGGAGGGGAAAAGTGGTAGACTTGACCGGGGGCGGGCCTTGTCTGCGTAATGGGGGACCCATTGGGCGTAATAGGAAAAGAAGCCCAGGCACCGTCGAGGGCTCTGAGGGTGGTGGGATGAGGGAGTTCTAACAGGGGGCGCATACAGTCGGGATCAGGGCCAATGACCCCGTTTTCCACGACATACCCAAGGATAGCGAGTCGGGTGGTTCCGAACACACACTTGTCCCTGTTATAAGTAAGGTTCAGGGCTTTGGCCACTTGGAAAAATCGTTGGAGGTTGGTGTTGTGATCCGGCCGGTCATGACCACAGATGGTGATGTTATCCAGGTAGGGAAATGTGGCCTTCAGTTGGCACTGGTCCACCATCTGGTCCATTTCCCTCTGAAAGACAGAGACACCATTTGTGACACCGAAGGGGATGCGCAGGAAGTGAAAAAGCCTGCCGCCCACCTCGAAGGTGGTGTAGGGGCGGTCCCCTGGGCGGATGGGGAGCTGGTGATAAGCAGATTTCAGGTCTATGGTCAAGTACACCTTGTACTGAGCTATCTGGTTGACCATATCCGCGATGCGGGGTAGGGGGTACGCGTCAAGCTGCGTGAACCTATTGATGGTTTGACTATAGTCCACGACCATCCTATTTTTCTGCCTGGTTTGAACAACAACCACCTGGGCCCTCCAAGGACTTGTGCTTGGCTCAATGATCCCCTCCCTGAGCAGCCGCTGCACTTCCAACTGAATGAAGGCCCTGACCCCCGTGCTGGACCTCCTGCTTTTAGTTGCCACAGGTTTACAGTCGGGGGTCAGGTTGGCGAACAGCGGTGGGGGAGGGATCTTGAGGGTGGAGAGGCTGCAAGTGGTGTCAGTAGCGCAGCTGTCGGCATGGTGCTGGGTGGGATGTGTGGGTCGGTGTGGTTGTGTGGTCAGTAGCGGGGTATATGACAAAGTCCCACAAAACTGAGGATTCCTGACAGTGAGTGGTGGGAGGGGCCCGTCATATGCCATAGTCACACTTTCGAGGTGGCTCTGGAAGCCCAGCCCCAATAGCACAGGCGTGCACAGTTGAGGCATGACCAGTAGTGCAAAGTTCCTATATTCTGTGCCCTGCACCACCAATGTCGCTACACAACCCCGCCGGATGTCTGTGGAATGTGATACAGAAGCCAAGGTGACCCTCTGACTTACCGGCCGTGTCACGAGTCTGCAGCATTGCTCTGTGTCCGGGTCAATAAAACCATCAGTGCTGCCTGTGTCAAACAAGCAGCTAGTCCTGTGCCCCTCCACCAGGATGTCCATCATTGACCTTGCAAGCTGGTGTGGGGCGCTTTGGTCGAGGGTTACGGAGGCCAGAGTTGAACCGCCGTCTTGGTGCCCGGTAAGCACCTGTGGGTCGGGGGCAGGGCGAGGTGGCTCCGACAAAGATGGCCGCCCACATGTCTCGCACGAGGCAGGCAGGCAAGATGGCGGTGACCAAGATGGTGGCCCCCATGCCTCACACGCAGCGCTGCCCGACCCTGCTTGTGGTTCAGACTTACAGACCTTGGCAAAATGGCCCTTCTTTCCGCAGCTGAAGCAGGTAGCTTCTTGGGCCAGGCAGTGTTTTTGGGGGTGCTTTTCGAGTTCGCAGAAGTAACACTGCGCGGACTTGCGACTGGCAGCAGCTGTGGTTGGTTTCGGGGAGTTCGTAGACTCGCAACTGGCAGTGGGGGTGGTGGATTCTATCTTACTCTGGAAAGGAGGATTTTGTACATTGTGGCAGGCTGTCACTGGAATCGCTTCTAAGTATGATTGGAAGCATGCAAGCCAGAGTTCAAAGGCAAGAGCTGCTTCTGGAGCTTGGGGGTCCAAGTCTAGTTTTTCCGGACGTTAAAATACTCTCCATGTTTTAAAACTTCCAGCCAATAAAATTGATGCACCATCAATAACTCTCGGAGACGTGAGGCGAGAGATAGGCTTTTATTGGCTGGAAGAAAGAACAAGCAGCAAATGACCACCACATTACATCCTGGAGACTGAGGCCGGGGCTGTGTCTCCAATTGCCTTTATACAGGGGTCTGTGGGAGGAGCCACAGGAGCAGTCAGCAGAGGGGTGTGTCCAGACAGGTATATGTAGTTCACCATAAATACCCTCCTCTCCCTCTCAGGTTAGGTAAGTTCTCTTCCTAATGTCCTGCCAAACTACTGGGTGAGGTACAGCCTGGAATAAAAACAGGAATTTCTGGAAGCACAAAGCACACTGCAGATGTTGTGGCCAAATCAACACGTACAAACAAGTTGGATGAACTCAGCAGTTCGGGCAGCATCCGTTGAAATGAGCAGTCAACGTTTCGAAAGTACATTCCAGCCGAAAGCCAGTGAATTTGCTTGCATCTACCAATGAAGGGATGGCCTTGTGTTTTAAAGCGCACTGATGGAAAATTGTCGTTGGCAGCAGTTGACATAGCGGAGGATGGTTTCGATCTGTCGACCTCTGGGTTATGGGCTCAGCACGCTTCCGCTGCACCACTCTGCTATTTCTGGAAAACCCCAACGTTTAATGTTTTATTTTGTTGGGCATTCTCTACTCACAGATGTTGCAAGAACTGCTGATTTCCTACGTTTTAACTTCATATTTTCGGTGTTTGTAGGCTTTTTAAAATTTTGAGATTCTGGCTTCTGTGTATATTTCCCATTGGAGTGTTCTATTAATGTTCCTGAGTACCTACTGGGAAAATGTTTAAACTTTTGCAGGAATTCCATTTTCACAACTAAATCACATTCACTGTGGGACTCCAAGGAAAGGGCCAAATTAGAAACACCAAGTTAGAAATTGGTCCAGAATACCCCAGGATCTGGTCAATGGCCATGTTGAGAAACCCTCCATCTCTCAGCTGACTGGCTGGGCTAATAAGCACACAGGATCATGCAAGCAACTGTAGCAGAACAACGAAAAATGTAACGAGTTCATCCAATACATAATTTGAGAGATTAAATTTTGCTCGAGATAGTGAAGCAATTTATTTTCCCCCTTTTGGTCGCTTCTCAGTTAGAAATGAAGGGGAAGGATGATGGGTTTGTGTCCCCTAGGAACAGGCAGCTAGCAGAGCTTATCCTCTGCAAATGGCATCCAAGAGCAGAGCATGGTCTCTGCAATGTTCGATAAGGAACTCAATATGGGGATTATAATATACAACTCTGACATTCCCAATCTTACATGGGCAACCAGGAAATATCTTCCATCTCTAACAGCTACTCTATCCTTCACCCCTCATATTTTACAATATATTTCTAAGGAGTATTGATCAATCACTCTGATAAAGACCAAATGTCCCACTCTACATATTCCTACATCTCTTCCATAGGCTTCACTCCTCCTTCCCTTTCTCCATGGTCCACTCTCCTCTCCTTTCAGATTCCTTCTTCTCCAGCCCTTGACCTTTCCCACCCACCTGGCTTCACCAATCACCTTCCTGCTAGCCTCCTACCCCTACCACCCCCACCCCAGCTTTTATTCTGGCATCTTCCCTGATCCCTTCCGGTCCTGAAGGGCCTCGGCCCGAAACGTCGACTGTCTATTCATTTCCACAGAGGGTGCCTGACCTGCTGAGTTCCTGCAGCATTTTGGGTGTGTTCCTTAGGGTTATGGCTCAGCCATACATTTATGTAAGTAATCTGATCCAGGTGCTAGGAATGAGGACTATAATTGTGTGTGTGTGTGTGTGTGTGTGTGAGTGTGCATGCATACTTTCTGCTTGGTTTGCAACTCTATGTAGTTTCTATTATGTGTGCATATATATTGGCATGCAGTTTCTATTGTGTGTATATAGTCTGTGCGCATGCATAGATGCATGTTTCCAGCAGTGTGTGGAACCGTGGATTTTCACTCTGCAAGTGTGTCACCATTGTTTGTGTGCACTTCTACTGAGTCTGTTTGGAGACTATGTGATTTGGCTGTTACAGCTAAAGCCACCCTTCTCCAGAGCCATGGTCCACACACGTTTCAGAGGGAGGCAAGAACACGGCCAGCTCATCTGTTGAAGTGAGAAGTTCACAGAGCAGACCAGGCTTGGTTGATGTAGAAAGCATAAAAGTTCAGCCTGCCCCAACACCTACTGACCCAGGGCTTATTACAATAGCAAAGGAAGTCTCTCAGCCCAAAAGGTCCCAAAGAAATCATCCAGTACGTCAGCACCTCCTTTCCTTACTCCTGCCATAATTAGGAACTCATCAGCTCCCCTTTGATTACTTAGCCACTCAACAAGGGATAATTTACAATAATCTGCCAACCTACCAGCTCTTCTTGGGCTATGGGAGGAAACTGAAACACTGTGGGATCATGCAGTCATGGGGAGAACATGCAATACATGCCCGTGCAAAAAACCAGAATTGAACTTGTGTTGTTGGAGGTGGGAGGCAGAAGCAGCAATTGTCTAGACTCATCTAGACAGGATCCAGACAATGTCTGCACTCGCTGATCTAGGACTCAGATGGTATTTCAGCCTGAGCTAGAATCCCAGATGGTGCTACTGTGGAGAGAGCCTTTGGTAAATTGTCATTTACTTCTGCATGAATCCAATAAAGAGAGAGGATATTTTGATGAATACAATTCCTTGAGATGAATTGACTTGGTTGAAGCACAGCACAATGACTCCTGTGTAACTGAAAAATTATCAATGCATATTTTACAAAATTCATCTTCAAGGGCAGAGGTACAGTACATCTTAGTAAGCTGCAGTATGAATTAATTGCATTCAAAAGCATTCATTTGTTCAGTAGCAGCCACAAGTGAATTTGATTCTCAATTATGTTTCCACTACTTCAAGTAATGCAGGTGCATTTTCCCTTGACAGTGTGGTTATACTGACTAATGCTTCACTGTGGGGACAAAGACCTCTGCACACTGGACATCCTGCATTTTGCTAGGCACCATTTTCTACTAACAGATTTGATTCAGAATAAATTTAACAGCTCAAATCCAGGCATTCAGGGGAAAAAAACGGGAGTTTATCATAACCTGTAATTTAAAGGCTTGTTCTTCACTGACAGCAAGACCAGGGAATAACCTGAGTTTAATTGGGAATTTTACAAAACATTTTAAGAGCACAAATGCTGTTAATAGTCCTCGCCCTCTCAACACTATCAAGACTATTTTCTAAATGGAGAAAAAATTCAAAAATCTGAGGTGTAAAGGGAAGTCCTCATGCAGGATTCCCTAAAGATTAATTTGCAGGTTGAGTCAGTGGCAAGCAAGGCAATGCAATGCTAGCATTCAGATAGCGAGGATTAGAATAGAAAAGTAAGGATACATTGTTAAGGCTTTGTAAGGCACTGATGAGGCCTCATTTGGAGTATTTGTGAGCAGTTCTGGCCCTTTATCTAAGAAAGGATGTGCTGACATTTGGAGAGGATTGAAAGGAGGTTCACAAGAATGATTCTGGGATTGAAAGGCTTATGAAAGGTTTGATGGCTCTGGGCCTGTACTCACTGGAATTCAGAAGAATGAGGGGGCATCTCATTGAAACCTATCAAATGTCGAAAGGCCTTAATAGAGTAGGTTTGGAGAGGGTATTTATTATGGTGGGAGTCTAAGACCAGAGGGTACAACCTCAGAATAGAGAGACGTCCATTTAGAATGGAGAATAGGAGAAATGTCTTTAGCCTGAGAATGGTGAATCTGTGGAATTCGTTGCCACAAGTGGCTGTGGAAGCCAAGACACTGGGTATATTTAAGGTAGAGTTTGATAGATTCTTGATTAGTCAGGGTGTGAAGGTATATGAAGAGAAGACAGGAGATTGGGGCTGAGAGGGAAGTTTTATTGCTTATTTATTTATCATCATTTTTTTTTGTTCTTTTGTATTTACACAGCTTGTTGTCTTGCTCACATTGGTTGTTGTTCCGTCCTGTTGGGTGCAGGTCTTTCATTGAGATGATTATGTTTCTTATATTTACTGAGTATGCCCGCAAGAAAATAAATCTCAGGGTTGTATACGGTGATGTATAAAGTTGGAAGTTCATAGTTCAAAATAAATTTTATTATCAGAGTACATATGCATCACCACATAAAACCCCCGAGGTTCTTTTTCCTGTGAGCATACTCGGCAGATCTATAGTATCGTAACTATAGAAGACAACACAGAAGACAACAAGCTGTGCAAATGCAAATATAAATAAATAGCAATAAACAACAAGAACATGGAATAACAAGATAATGAGTCCTTAAAGTGAGATCAATGGCTGCGGGAACATTTCAATAGGTAAGTGCTCTTTTTTTCAGGAGCTTTGATGATTGAGGGGTATTAACTGTTCTTGATTGGGCCAGAGAATCTGCCTTTGTACTGTTTCCCTCCACAGTTCCCTGAATCTGAGGAATATGGGCAAATGGGAGGAGGCCTCGACAAATTGTGCTTCGCATTAACTCTATCTATTCAGTATTTTACGTCAGTACAGAACACGACCTGCTGAAAATTAAAGATAGATGACATAACTTTCTATTGTCACTTCAAAGGTTTCAAAAGTACATTTAGTGTCAGAGAAATGTATACAATATACATTCTGAAATTCTTTTTCTTTGCAAACATCCACAAAAACAGAGCAGTACCCCAAAGAATGAATGACAGTTAAATGATAGAAACCTAAAGCCCCCCAGCTCCCCCCCCATGTATAAGCAGTAGCCAAGCAACGATACCCCCTCCTCCACCAGCAAACAAAGCATTGGAGTCCCCCACTGAGCACTCAAGCATGCAGAAAAGCATCAAGAAAGACACAGACTTGCAGTACCCCAAAGACTACTCATTCACCTGGTAATTCAACATACCACAGGCTCTCTCTCTCTCTCTAATAAGGAAAAATGGGGTGTCTCCATTTCACAGTGAGAGGAGAGATATAACTAACAACTGGCTGACTTATGATGTTAAAAGTCCGTTGCATCGCTTTTTCTGAGCTCTGTGCCCAAAGAACTCGGGTCTCTGGGCATACAGCCAGCAGCCAGCTTGCCACTTTCGATCTTCCATCTCCCACGATTCACCGATTCCCTGCAGAGGCAACATCATGAGTCTGCCCACTTCCAGAGCCAGGAAATCCCTGAATTCCAAAGGCCCTCCAATCTACTAGGCCACGTCCTTGGTATATCGAATAATGGCCAATCGTGAGACCCTGTGAGGGGGTCCCTTTCCCGCAAAGATCTGAAGTCAGTGTGTATCTCCAGGTCAGGGTCTTCAAAAGAACCCTGAAGGGGAAAAATAGAGATTAAAGATAGAATGTATACAGTATACAACCTGTAATTCCTACTGTTCACAGACATCCACGAAACTGAAAACAACCCCAAAGAATTAATAACTGAAACACCAGAACCCCAAAGCCCCTCATATGCACAAACTGCAAAAACATTGACCCCCCCTCCCCCACCATGCAACAATAGCAAAAGCCCCAAAGAGACCTTGATCTAGAGCCCATCAAAAACTATAGTCCAACACAACATTTCAGTATCTCAGACAGGCTCTCTCTCACTGGCAAGGGAGAGAGAAATCGCTCCTGTAATAACGAGAATGGAAAACCAGCAGCTCACTGTTTCGATGCTCACCCGGTATTCAACATACCACAGGCTTTCTCTCTCTCTCCCTAACTAGGGAGAAAAAGGTGTCCCCATTTCACAGTGAGAGGGGAGACTTAACAAACAACTCGCTGACTTATGGTGCTAAAAGTCCATTGCGTTGCTTTTCCCGAGCTCCGTGCCCAAAGAACTTGGGTTCCTGGGCACACAGTCAGTAGCCAGCCCACTGATTTGGATCTTCCGTGTACTCCCATGACACATCAGTCGGCAGTACCAGCCTTGAATCAGCCTGTTTCCAGAGCCACGAAAACCTGGCACGCTGGTCTTCTGGGCCGTGTCCTTGCCATATCAAAAAGTGGCCGTTTGTGAGGCCCTGAGAACCGGTCCCATTTCTGCCAAGAATCGAAGTCAGTGTGTAACCGTAGGCCAGGGTCTTCAAAAGAACCTTGAAAATAAAAAAAAAGAGATATCAAAGATAGAAGTAGAGCAGTTTCCGAAGATGCAAAGGAGTTGCCATTAGGGACCATCGTCCTCCTAATCTCCACCCACAATACCATGACAATGAGCTACATCCAAGGATGCACTTTGCCACGTCAGCTGGATGTTTTGGGTCCTTTAACATCAGACCCAGCACAAGCAACCCAGCCAGGGTTGATCAGGCCTTGGTTTGTTCCATGGGTTAAACCTTTTGATCCATAGCTATCTGGCAGCTCTCTCAGCAGCCTCTGTGACCTTGCTGATGGCTTTTTTCCTTACAACCCCTCTAAAGGCAAGGAGAGAATAGGTCCTGCACAGCAATACCTCTACACCCCACCTCTACAGGCTGGCATTGTGTGTCCCCCCCCCACCCACCTTCTGTGTCTGGCCTTGCTTTACCAGCTCCTGGTATTTGGCATTCTTCTGTTCAAACACCTGCTCAATACAATCTTCCTAAAGCACTGTCAGTTTTACCATGTTCACCTGATTTGAGGTTTCCAACAGAATGACTATGTCAGGCCTCAGTGATGATGTTGCAGTGAAGTCAGCGAACTTCAATCGCTTGCCAAGATTGAATCGCCAGTCAGGTGCCGTGGTGAGCATGCCTTCTGTTAACCTGAACTGAGGCTGTAGTTGCTCTCCAGCTTTGACAAAGGAAAACTAAATGACAAAGCTGTATCACTGCCCACCATTTTGTCTGATCTTTATTGCCCCAGTGCTGTCTTTCATCTTCAAAATACTCCGTAAAGGAGAAGAGGAGTGGGGATGATCTTCAGAGCTGATGGAAAATCATTCAAGTTACTGAGTGTGCAAGAGGAATGGCCTTGCACTCAACATCTTCATGACCGAGCAGCCACACTGTCCAGCAATAAAGGTTCACCATGAGATCTGAGGAAATGGACCGTTTTTCATACTCTAGGAGCTAACTCTCAACCGAGTCAGATATAGCGTAATGGTTAGCATGATGCTGTTACAGCTCGGGATGTCAGAGCTCAGTATTCAATTCCAGCACCTTCTGAAAGAAAGTTTGTACGTTCTTCCCGTGTGCATGTGGGTTTCCTCCAGGTGCTCTGGTTTCCTCCCACAGTCCAAAGGTGATCTTCACAGGTGTTCTCACCTCCTCTGGATGAACAATCAATGCAATCATGTGTTCAGTTACTTAACCTCAAACTTATGGTTACTAAGTGACCAGTTGACCTACCTGTTAGTAGGTTAACTAGTCATTGTAAATTTTTCTGTGATTAGGCTAAGGTTAAATAGATCGGTTGCTGGGCAGTGTGGATTGTTGTGCCAGAAGGGCTAAAAGGACCTGTCCTGCATTATAAATAAATAAAAATAAATTCTCCATTGCCTTCAATTAGTTGAAGGTAGAAAAGTGTGTTTGAAGACCGAGTCCTCAAACCTGGCACAACTTGATCTACCAGGTGGCTGTGATAGCTTTAGGGATCTGCATTATCTATAGCAGGCATCTCAGGAGACTGTATTCCGGCATCTTTATAAAACCCTCCAAATTAAGAAAGCCATCACTAGTGTCTCCGAGAGCAGGGGTTCCTAGACTGGATCCACGGACCCCTCAGTTAATGGCAAGAGTCCATGGCATTAAACCAGAATGGAAGTGGAAATCCTTGATCCCAATTGGAAAAAAAGGAGTAAATGAAGAAGAGAAAGATGATCACTTCTAATCAGAGTAGAACCACTTACCCTTGACAATCAATGATATTGCTATCACTAAATCCACTATCATCAATACTTTAACAGGAGCAGCCATATAAATGTTGTGGCTTTGAGGAATGATCGGAACTTGGGCAACCCGTGCTGAAGTACTTCAACCTGATTTCCTGAATCTGAAGACCTCCTCACTTACACGATGGTGTTGTGGGATATTCTCCCCTGGAGGTAGATTTCTGAAGCTTCACACAATGAGTAAGGAAATTTATCAAGAAATAAAGCTGGTCTCTTGACCCAGCAGGTCAAGAAACATAGGGAGAGAGAGAGTACCAACATTGAAAGTCCTTGCCTGACCTGCTTTTATTTTGGCTTTTCAGCATTTGTAATTTATTTTTGTTCTTTGAGAGAAATTGTTCATCCCAGTTTTAACTGGCTCGAGCCTTATAGTGGAACATTTCTCCCACTTATCTGACCAGCTGGCCAAAGATGTTTCTCAGCACACTCTTGTTCAACCTTTAGAATTTTCCAATCAGTTGCAACACCTATCATCTGTCAAGCTCCTAGTGAGTTTAATCAAATCTTATCCTACCTCCCATCCCAGGGTTCTGGAGATCCCTCCTAATAGCCCTACAGAAGGAATTTTGGATTTTCGCCACAATCATAATAAGGGCAATTAAGAAGGAGCAGCAAATGATGGTCTTTGTAGATTTTCTCACCTCCTCTGGATGAACAATCAATGCCATCATGTGTTGAGTGACTTTTAACCTCAAACTTATGGCTGCTAGGTGATCCATCAGATTCACAGGTTTGTGAAGCTTTGGAATTCTCTATCCCAACGTTGTGGTAGTTCTTTTGGAATATTGGGGAATCGAGAGCAATGGGGAATCAGCACAGAGAAAATGTCAGGGCAGATCAGCAATGATCGTATTGAATTGAGTTGCAGCTTTGAAGGGCCATTTGGCCAGTCATTCAGTCATACAACACAGAAACAGGCCTTCTGGCCCATTGTATCTCTGACAGTTAAGTACCAGTCAATATAATCCCGTTTATTAGCACTAGGTTTATAACCAGCTATGCCTTGAAAATTCAAGTACTCATCCAACTGTTTAGCTGTTTGAGAATACCTGCCTCTGCTATCTCCTCCGACAGTATTTTCCAGGTTCCAAACACTGGGTGAAAAATTCTTTGTCAGATCATCTCCAAACCTTTAGTCTCCTTCAACCTAAGCCCTCTAGTGTTGGAGTGTAATCATTGCTGTGAAGAGAAGATTCAATCTAACAACCCGTTCCATTCTGAGAACAAACAAAGCCTACAGTTTCTCCTCATCACTGAAACATTCCATTCTGCTAAATCTCCTCTGCATCCTCTCCGGTAGAATATTCCAGTTTTGTATTCTGTGACATTGTGCTCAGATACATTGAATGCCTGCATTGAAAGGCATTCACATTCCATAGACAGTCTTCAAGGGCCATTACGTTAAAGCTGCTGTGCCGCCTGACTTCTTGGGAGGTGTTTGGTCTTCAAATAGTGACTTTACCTGGAGAATCAGTAGGACTGAAAAGGAAGGGGGAAGACGATAGAACAGGAGGTAGGGAGAGAGGAAAGGAGTACAGGTGGGAAGGTGTTAGGTGAAAGCAGATGAGGGAGAGAGTTAGGTGGATGGGGAAGGGGAGGTGAAGTGAGAAGCTGGGAGATGATAGGTGGACAAGGCAAAGGGTTGAAGAAGGAGGAATCCTATAGGAGAGGAGAGTGGGCCGAAGGAGGAAGGGAAGGAGAAAGGGCCTAAGGGGAGGCGATAGGCAAGCGAGGAGAAGATAAGAGGTAACAGGAGAGCCAGAGTGGGGAATGGAAGGAATGAGGAGGGGGGAATATTACCAGAAGTTAGAGACATTGATGTTCACACCAGCAGGTTGGAGGTTATCCAGGTAGAATATTGCTATTCCAACCTCAGAGTGGCCTCATTCTGGACTGACATGTCAGAATGGACATGGGGACTTGAATTGACATGGTTGGCCATCGGAAATATTCACCATCTTTAGTGGGATCCTACCATCAAACACATCTTTGCCTCCCACCCACTCTCAGCAGGGATCGCTCTCTCTTTGATTCCATTGTCCATCTGTCCATCCCTTCCCACTAACCTCTGGCACTGAGCCAGAGTGGAGCAGGAGTGGTGCAATGCCTGCCCATTCACCTAAACAACCAGTCCTTCTCTGTAAGGCAAGTCTCCACCTGAGTCTGTCAGGGTCACCTTCTGTATCTGGTATAACTGGTGCAGATCCGATGTAGATTGCCAGATTGCTTTGAGCACCTTTACTCCTTCTGCTGCAAGCAGATTTCTCAGTGGCTAACCATTTTAATTCCAATCCCCATTCCTATTCTGATATGTTGGTCTATGGCCTCCTCTACTACCATAATGAGGCCTCTCTCAGCTTGGGGAAATACCTCATATTCCATCTGGGTAGAATCCAAACTGATGGCATGAACATCAATTTCTCAAACTTCCAATAATTGCCTCCTCCCCTCATTCCATTCTCCACCCTGGCTCCCCTATTCTCCTCACCTGTCTATCACCTCCACCTGGTGCCTTTCCTCCTTCCGTGTTTCTCATGGTCCACTCTCCTCTCCTATCAGATTCCTTCTTCAGCCGTTTGTCTTCTCCATCAATCATCTCCAGCTTCTCACTTCATCCCTGTGGTGAACTACATATATCTGTCTGGACGCGCCCCCTGCTGACTGCTCCTGTGGCTCCTCCCACAGACCCCTGTATAAAGGCGATTGAGGCCTGAGCCCGGCCTGTCAGTCTCCAGGATGTAGTATGGTGGTCAACTACTGCTTGTTCCTTCTTCCAGTCAATAAAAGCCGATATCTCACCTTTACATCTTAGAGAGAGTTATTGATGGTGCATCAATCCCCCACCCACCTTTCCCTTAATTTGGTTTCACCTGCCAGCTTGCACTTTGTTCCTCTCCCCACACCTTTTTGTTCTGGCTTCTTCCCCCTGCCCTTCCAGTCCTGATGAAGGATCTCGGGCTGAAACATCGACTGTTTATTCCTCTTGATTGATGCTGCCTGACCTGCTGAGCTCCTCCTGCATTTTGTGTGCATTGTTCTGGATCTGAATGCACCTCATAGGCAATACCTGTGGTTCAGTTGTGTCTGTTCCTGCCATTTAAACTTAGAGACAAATTCATCTTAGCTTCAGCAGTGACTCTGCCAATTCCTGCAGGCGAACTTCACATTGAGCTGACTGCTGGTTGGTTAAAGAGCCATGTACTGCAGTTCCTCAATATTTAAATGCATCAGGAATTTGCTTAAGCTGCAGTCTGAGGAGAAATTGATCAGTGATTAGTATTTGCCTGTAAGCAGTGTTACCGTAATTGCAACAATTATATTGCCGCATAGTTGTACTACCAGCAGGATGTGACTGACTAGAAGCAGCTGAAGCTCACTTGACCCAAGTTGCCTTTGTCAACACACACAGAAGCTGGATGTTTTTAAGCTTCCTCCCTTCCACCAATCCAACACTGACTGCTCGCGTTGCCCATCCTATTTAAAAAGAGATTCCCATTCTCCAGGCTCCTTTTTAATAGACAGCCTCACTTGGTGCTCCCTTTAGAAGATCTCTTTATCTTGCCCTTTTCAAAGAGAGACTGTTACCATTGGGGACCTCATTACAATGCAGAGCACTAATTTTGGCCACTGCCACACTTCTAAATCTGCTCCATTTGACCAAAATTACTCTTCAGTCATAGAATAGCACACCAGAAACAGGCTTGTTTGCCCACCATATGTCAACTTTGGTCCAACCACAGGAATCTCAGTTTACCATTTTAGGAACCTGTCTTTCCTCTTTAACTGTCAAAATGCATCTTAGGTGTACTGGTTACAACTGTTTCCACAGCCTCCTCTTGCAGTACATTCCAGATATCAACTACAGTCTATGTGAGAGGTTATTCCACAGGTCTCCTATAAAACTCCTTCCTCTTACCTTAAATCTATGCCATCTTGTTTTGAAAGCTCCACCATCAGAGTAAGATCTGATTATCTACCTATCTCTGCCTCTGAGCCTTACATATTTCTGTCAGCCACCTTGCGTCCTCCTTTGGAAAACAAACCCACCTCATAACTGAGCCCTGCAATGCAAGTAGCATCCTGATGAATTTCCCTCGCACTGTCTCCAGTGCAACCTCACCCTCCCAATAATGTAACAACTAGAACTTCACAGAATACACAAAGTGCAGCCAAACCAGTGTTTTGTCAAATTGCAACACAGCACCATAACTCTTAAATTCTATGTATTGACCTCCGAAAGCAAATACGCCATGTGTCATCTCCACCACCCTGTCTAACTGTGTTATCACCATCAGCAAACTCTGGACTGTGGCTCCGGGATCTTTGCTCGTCATTCTATAGTCAATGGGGAAGGAGCTAGGATGTATTAGAGGGCAAAACAGTGATCTGTTGGTCTCCCTCTCGCTGGGGAAAAGGTGACCCCTCTCTGTCCCTTGTTCGTGAGAGAGCCAGCCTGCGACATGCCAGACTGCTGGGTTATGGATTGCAGTTTTTTGTTGGACCTTGGGCTTTTTGCTATTGCTTGCTTGGCAGGTGGTGGATGCTATGCTTTCTGCTGGAATAAATGGGGGTGGGGGTTGATGCTTTGCTGTTGCTTGTGTGTGGGAAGGGTTTGGACGGTTGGGGTTCTAACGCTTTGCTGTGATTCATTCTTTGGGGCTTTCTATTTCATGGATGTCTGTGAAGAGCAAGAATTTCAGGTTATTCTCTGATATTAAACGGAACCATTGAACCATAGTGCCTTGCCATTTACTGTACGTGCCCTACCCGTACTTGACTTCCATTTAGGAACATTTCAAATAGCAGGTAAAGAAATGCTTTGCACTTAGAGTTTCATCACATGAATTTAGTTGCAGCCATGTAATTCAAGATGGGCTAAAAAGGTCAGTAGAAAGAAGAGCTGTTCCTCGGAGACTTTACAAAACACAATTTATTAAAGATTCATCACATTCAATGTCTAATTAGTGTGTATAGTGTCAAGCTGAAAGACTTTCCTGAAGCACTGATAAGTGATTAGCCTGGTATCTATCATTCAGGTGACATGGTTATACAATCCTAGTGGACCAGTGAAGACTGCAAACTAATTCCTCAGGCTCTATTGGTTTAAGAACACTCTTGTTCTCTAACCCCCCCCCCCCCCCCACCACCCCACTCCTACACCCCATCTTCAAAAAGAAACTGAAGCTGAGGAATTGTACAAGTTTAGATTAGAGGGAGTTCGAAGTTTAAGGATGAGCATATGATGTCAGAGTCAGCCGGGAAACAGGGCCTTCAGCCCATCTAACATGTGCTAAGTTGTTATTCTGGCTCATCCCAACAACCTGCACTTGGAGCGTACCCCTCCATACCACTCACGCCCACGTCCTTATCCAAGCGTCTCTTATGTTGAAATCCACCACTTCGACACTTGCATCACCCTCTGAGTGAAGAAGTTCCCTCTCAGGTTTCCCTTTAATATTTCACTCTTCACTCTTAACCTATAACCTCTAGTTCTAGACTTGTCTACCTTCATGGAAAAAACTTGCTTGCATTTACCTATCTATACTGCTCATAATTTTGTCTACCTCTAAAATTTCCCCAATAGCTCCTATGCCCCAGGGAGCACAGTGCTAATCTGTTCAACCTTGGAAAAAAAAGTCCTAACCTTCATGAAACCCTGGCCAGTACAAATCACTCAAATATTATCAATGCAGGTTATCTGATAATTCGAAGTAAAAAAGATTTTTGTTTCTATAGCAATTTAAGGCCACAGGACATCCTGACCCATTTCATATAGAGGCCTGGGTCACTAGACTCAGAGCAATAGAACACAAACAGGCTTTTCATCACATCCATGCCAACCAGTGACAACTCTGTTAGACCCAAGCCCTGCATTACGTCTATATCATTCTAAGCCTCTGCCTTCCATGTACCATGCAAGTGCTTAAATGATACTATTGTCCCTGCCTCGACCACTTCTGGCAACTTGTTCCATATGCTTTCCACCCTCTGGAAAAAGTTCTCCCTCAGGTCCTTTTTAATCTTTCCACTCTCACTCTAGATCTATGCACCTTAGTTTTGGACTCCCCTATGTTGACCATCACTTTATTTATGCCTCAGATTTATACAAGGCTGTTACTCATTCTTCTACATTTCAAGCAATGTCAACTCTGGTCAACCTCTCCCTATAACCCAGATCCCTTAATTCTGTCAACATTGTCAAATTGTTTTTAGTTTTCCCTTATTTTTCCTATAACAGGGTGACCTAAACTGTACATACAAGCATCATATCAGAGAATCTGTCCTAGGACTAGCACACAATTGTCAGTGAGGCAACTCCTCTACTTTCAGAAGAGTGTGTAGATTCAACACGTCACCAAGAACTTCACAAGACTTCTATAGATAGACAGTGGAGAGTGTCCTAACTGGCTGCATCATAGCCCAGTATGGAAACCACCAATGGCCAAGAACTGACCAGGCTACAAAAAGAGGCGGATAAAACTCAGTCCATCACAGGCAAAGTCCACCCCCTCCCACCAATGAGTACATTTACATGGAACACTTCCACCAGAGAGCAGCAGCTGTCAAATACCCCACAAAGCAGGCAATTTCCCTTTCTAACTACCCTTACAAAACCCTTCAGTCCCACACCACCAAGTTTGAGAACAGTTATTACCCCACAACTATTAGCTTCCTGAACCAGCAAGGACAACTTCATTCAACACTACTTGGAACTGATTCTATACTCTACAGACTCGATTTCAACTACTCTACAACATCCTCTCAGTATTATTTTCATTTGCACTATTTGTCTTCGGTACATTGGTGTTTACAAAGACCTTCACAACTTCCTCTCCAGCCTCCCACAAACTCTCTGCATGCACTTGGTTAGGGCTGGAGATTTTTCCATCTTAAGTGTATTGTGAAGCCGAAAATACTTGCTCCCTGTTTAGAACATAAGAATTAGGAGCAGGAGTAGACCATCTGGCCTGTCAAGCCTGCTCCGCCATTCAATAAGATCATGGCTGATCTGGCCATGGACTCATCTCCACCCACCTGCCTTTTCCCCTACTAGGCAAAAATCTATCCAACTTTGTCTTAAATATATTTACTGAAGTAGCCTCCACTGCTTCATTGGGCAGAGAATTCCACAGGTTTACCACTCTCTGGGAAAAGCAGCTCCTCCTCATCTCCATTCTAAATCTACTCCCTCAAATCTTGAGATTATGTCCCCTAGTTCTAGTCTCAGCTACCAGTGGGAACAACTTTCCTGCCTCTATCTTATCTAACCCTTTCATAAATCTATATTTCTATAAGATCTCTTCTCATTCTTCTGAGTATACTCCCAGGCAACTGGATCTCTCCTCATGGTCTAACCCCCTCATCTCTGGAAGCAACCTGGTGAACCTCCTCTGCACTGCCTCCAAAGCCAGTATATCCTTCTTCGGGTAAGGAGACCAGAACAGCACGCAATGCTCCAGGTGTGGCCTCACCAGTACCCTGTATAGTTGAAGAACAACCTCCCCACTCTGTAACCCAAATGTCCTCTAAATCATCTTCACTTGGTTCCATTATCTCTTCAGCAACCATGATTTTCTCTTCAGTAAACAATGAGAATAAATATTACAAATCTCTGACCCCCCCCCCCCCCCATTTTTTCATCTCAAGACAGACAGCCCTGCTGATCTCCAATGAGATCTACTCTTTCCATATCCACTCTTTTAGAGAGTTGTGGTATTTTCCTTAAGCTTTCTGGCCAGATTCATCCCATAAACTCTGATTTCCCTCTGAAACATCTTTTTAATCTTTTTATGGACATCAGCAGTCACTCAATCCTGACCTCATAAACACAATGTGCTTCCTCTTCCGGACCACAGCCTCTCCGTCATCAGGCAGGGTTCCCTGAACTTGCCAGCTTTACCCTTCACCGTAAAAAGAACATACTTCTTCTAGACTCTTAAAAGCCCAATGCCATTCACTCTTCCCTATTCAAGGAGGTTCACCCCAATCAACCTCTGCTAGATCAGAATCAAGTTTAATATCACCATCATATGTTGTGAAATTTCTGGCTATGTGGCAGCAATATGTTGCAATATATATAACATAGAAGTCTACAGCACATCACAGGCCCTTCAGCCCATAATGCAACCTACTCTAGAAACCGCCTAGAATTTCCCTAGCGCATGGCCCTCTATTTTTCTAAGATCCATGTAACTACCCAAGAGGCTCTTAAAAGACCCTATTGTATCCTCTTCCACCACTGCCACTGCCAGCAGTGCATTCCACACACCCACACCACTGCGTGGAAAAATTTATCCCTGACATCCCCTCAGTAATTATTTCCAAGCACCATAAAACTATGCTCCCTCATGTTAGCCATTGCAGCCCTGGGAAAAAGCCTCTGGCTATCCACATAATCAATGTCCTTCATCATCTTAAACACCTCTATCAGGTCATCTCTCATCCTCCGTCGCTCCAAGGAGAAAAGGCCAAGTTCACTCAACCTATTCTCACAAGGTACGCCCACCAATCCAGGCAACATCCTTGTAAATCTCCTCTGCACTCTCTCTTTAGTGTCCACATCCTTCCTGTAGCGAAGTGACCAGAACTGAGCACAGCACTCCAAGTGGGGTTTGAAAGCAAGGTCTCTTTGGATCCCATGCCTCCTTACTTTCTGAAAGAGCCTTGCATGGGGAACCTTATCAAATGCCTTAATGAAATCCATATACACTACATCCACTGCTCTTCCTTCATCAATGTGTTTTGTTACATCCTCAAAGAATTTAGTCAGGCTCATGAGGCATGACCTGCCTTTGACAAAGCCATGCTGACTATCCCTAATCAGATTATGTCTCTCCAAATGCTCATAAGTCCTGCCTTTCAGGGTCTTCTCCAACAACTTGCCCACCACTGAAGTCAGACTCTCAAGGTTATTTCTACTCCCTTTCTTGAACAAAGGAACAACAGAAAACATAAAAGCTGAATTAAAGTATAAGGGTGGATATGGGTACAGATTTAGGAGTGGAGTGACCATCAACCATCTCCTGTACATGGATGACATCAAGCTGTATGCCAGAAATGAGAGACATTGACTCACTGATCCACCTGACCAGGGTCTACAGCAGAGACATCAGGATGTCACTTGGACTGGAAAAGAGCAGCTGGAGAATATTGAAAAGAGGCAAAAATCAAGACTGAAGGAGTCGAGTTACCTGAAGGACACATACCAGTCGTACAGGACAATATAAATACCTGGGGATCCCACAGGCACATGGAAGCTACAATGAGGACACAAGGAAGGTTGAAACATCCAAGTACCTCTAAAGAGTAAGACAGGTCCTAAAATCCAACTGAATGGGAGAAACAAGCTCAGAGCCATCAACACATTTGCCCTCCCAGTCATCAGATACCCAGCCACAATAATGTGCTGGCCAAGGAATGAACTGGAAGCCACTGACTTCAAGACTCAGAAACTACTAACAATACATGAGGATTCCATCCAAAGTAAAAATCGAGTGATTATACACTCATCAGAATAAAGGAGGATGGGAGCTTGAAAGTATCAAGGCCACAGTCCTGGAGAAATGTGAAACATCCATGAGTAAGTCAGGAAGATGGCCCCTAAGGATAACCTGCTAGGAGAGTACCTCAGACAACAGGTAGGGGACATGGACATGGAAGTGGGTGAAGCAGAGCCTGAGCAACAGAGGCCATTGGCAGGACAAGCCACTGCATGGGATGTACCATCACCAGATATCAGAGGTGGCTGACAAAAGAAAGTTCTACCAGTGGCTGGAGGCTGAGGGACAGCACAGAGGCGCTGCTCGTGGCTGCACAAGAGTGGGTTGCCGAGCAGAAGAGCAATAGAAGCAGGGGTCTATCACAGCAGGCAAGACACAAGATGCAGGCAGTGCAAGGAATCCATTGAAACTATCCAGCACATGGTAGCAGAGAGCGAGATACAGGCAGGGACAGCATACACTGAACGGTACAACCAAGCTGCAGGAACTGTGCACAGGAACATCTACACCGAGTATGGATTGGACGCTCCCAAATCCACCTGAGAAGGTAGTGGAGAACAGAGGTAAGTTCTTGTGGGACTCCCAAATACAGACTGATAAACAGGTACTGGCCAACCAGCCAGACATAGTGATACTGGACAAGGAACAGAAGAAAGCAATAGTAATAGATGTGGAAATGACAGTAACATCAGGAAGATAGAATATGAGAAGCTGGAGAAATACCTGGGCTTGATAGAGCAGATAGAAATGATGTGGAAGGTTAAAGCCAGTGATTCCAGTGGTGATAGGAGCACTTGGAGCTGTGACATCTGGGCTGGGAGATTGTCAGCAACTAACCCCAGGAGCACATCAGAGATTTTCAGTCCAGAAGAGCGCAAGACTAGGAACAGCAAGGATACTGCGCCGAATCCTCAGGCTCCCTGGGCTCTGGTAGAGGACCCAAGATCGAGGGAAAAATACACAGGCATTCCACCCATAAGGTGTGAGAAGAAAAAAACCACTGGGAAGCAGTGAGTGTGAATCCTGAATCATTGAGTGTGTGTTTTCTGGCTCCTGTACTTCCTCCTCCCTAATGGTAGGAATGAGAAGAAGTCATGTCCTGGGTGACGAAGGTCCTTAATGATGGTTGAAACCCTTTTGAGGCATCGTTTCCTGAAGATGTCCTGGGTGCTGGGGAGACTAGTGCCCATGGTGGAGATAATCGAGTTTACAACTTTCTGTAGCTTATTTCAATCCTGTGCATTTCCCTCTCCCCCTTTCCCATACCAGCTGTCGATACAGCCAGTTAGAATGCTCTCCATGGTACATCTGTAGAAATTTGCGAGTGTCTTTGGCGATGTACCAATCTCCTCAAACTCTTAATTAAATATAGCACAGTCATGCCTTCTTTGTAGCTGCATTGATATTGTTGGCACAGGGTAGGTCCCCAGAGGTATAGACACCCAGAAACTTAAGATTGCTTACTTTCCACTTCTGATCCCTCTATGAAGACTGGCATGTCTTCCTTGTCTTACCTTTTCTGAAATCCTATGATGCACTATCAATAACTCACTCTGAGATGTAAGGCGAGATATCGGCTTTTATTGACTGGAAGAAGGAACCAGGAGTGAGTGACCATCATACTACGTCCTGGAGACTGAGAGAGAGCATAGGCCTCAGATCGCCTTTATACAGGAGTCTGTGGGAGGAGCCACAGGAGCAGTCAGCAGGGGGCATGTCCAGACGGGCACACGTAGTTCACCACATCCTAATCATTCTATGGTCTTATTGACATTGAAATATAGAAAACCTACAGCACAATTCAGGCCCATCTGCCCACAAAGCTGTGCTGAACATGTCTTTACTTTAGAAATATACCTCGGGTTACCAATGGCCCTCTATTTTTCTAAACTCCATATACCTGTCTAGGAGTCTCTTAAAACACCCCATCCTATCCACCACGGCTGCTGGCAGCCCATTCCACACATTCACCACTCTCTGCGTAAAAAAGAAAACTAGTCCTAAAAATACCTACCTCATGGACCTAACCTATCCTTCTCCATCACTATCTTAACTAAGAGAATTATGGTCACAGGAACCATGACTGTCATTTCAGTTCCCTTCCTTGCATTGGTTCTCAAGAAGACCAGTATTACACCCTTCCAAGAAGGATCCCTTTGTATATTTACTCAGGAAAGTTTCTTGGTCAAATTTCACCCCAACCAGGCCATTAACACTAAGCAGCCCACTCAATACATACAAATTTAAAAGCTTCCTTTTATACAACCCTATTATTACAGCTATAAGCAATTTCACTACAGACCTACATCTTAGGTTTCAACTGATCATTGAAGGTCTACAATGCAGCCATACTAGAGTGGACTGCTTGCTTCCAAGTTCTAACCATATGGTTTCACTGCAAAATTCCACCAGAACTATTATCTCTATATACACTGCAATGCAGTCCCCTCCTCACTCACTTTTATGTCTGTCACACCTGCGTCATCTATCCTGGAGTATTGAGCTACCAGCGCTACACCTCTCTCAGCCATGTTTCTGTTATGGCTGTAATATCCCAGTCAATAGGCAATAGGTGCAGGAGTAGGCCATTTGGCCCTTTGAGCCAGCACCGCCATTCAATGTGATCATGGCTGATCATCCACAATCAGTACCCCGTTCCTGCCTTCTCCCCATATCCCTTGACTCCACTATCTTTAAGAGCTCTATCTAACTCTTTCTTGAAAGCATCCAGAGAATTGGCCTCCACTGCCTTCTGAGCCATAGATCCACAACTCTTTGGGTGAAAAAGTTTTTCCTCAACTCCGTTCTAAATGGCCTACCCCTTATTCTTAAACTGTGGCCTTTGGTTCTGGACTCTCCCAACATTGGGAACATGTTTCCTGCCTCTAGCGTGTCCAATCCCATAATAATCTTATATGTTTTAATCAGATCCCCTCTCATCCTTCTAAATTCCAGTGTATACAAGCCCAGTCGCTCCAATCTTTCAACATACGACAGTCTTGCCATCCCTGGAATTAACCTCACGAACCTACACTGCATTCCCTCAATAGCAAGAATGTCCTTCCTCAAATTTGGAGACCAAAACTGAACACAATACTCCAGGTGTGGTCTCACCAGGGCCCTGTACAACTGCAGAAGGACCTCTTTGCTCCTATACTCAACTCCCCTTGTTATGAAGACCAACATGCCATTAGCTCAATCCACTCTGAGCTTGGATGCCTTACCTGTTCAACCTCAGACATTGAAATACAATTTAACTAAGTAGAGTTGTCCTCAGTATCTGCGGGGGTATTGGTTCCAGGACCTCCCACGGATACCAAAATCTGCGAATGCTCAAGTCCCTTATATAAAATGATGTAGTATTTGCATATAACCTATACACATCACCCTATATATTTTAAATCATCTCTAGATTACTTATAATACCTAATACAATGTAAATGCCATGTAAATAGCTGTTACACTGTATTGTTTTTGGAATAATGACAAGAAAAAAAGTCTGTACATGTTCAGTACAGACATAACCATCGTAGCTCTTCTGGGAACGCTGATGCTGCCTCGGCATCAGCCAATGCCGATTCTCCTGTGATCTTTAAGTTCTGAGGGTGTAGTGCTTCACATAGCTAGCCAGACATCCCTTACTAACTTTAAACTCCTTCCTCTCGCTCACAACACAAGTAGTGAATGAACGAGACGCTAGGTGAACAATGCTTAAACAACGAGTGCTGGAGAGAGGATCGGTGAAATGGCGGGAGGCTACAGCAGGGTATGCCGACACATCACTTCATTCACGTGGATTCAGCGTAGTGCTTGGCTCGCGGCAAATTCAAGTTTTGCTTTTTGGAACTTTCTGGAATTTTTTTTCGAATATTTTCGATCCACGGTTGGTTGAAACTGTGGATGCTGTAGGCCAACTGTATTCTCTTCCCTGTCTATCCTGATTACTAAACTTGTTCTTGCCATTTACTGTCTTTTGCCATGACTTGATCCTCCTCAGAACACACTCCTCTACCAATCTTGTTTAAACCCTTCATGTAGTACTGGTAAATTTTCCTGCGAGTATTTTGGAGCCCATATATTTTACCTCTACCCCAGAAAAGATTGCAAAAATCCAAGAACTGAAATACCTGGCCCAGTTCCTAAGCTATCTGTTCTGTTTCCAATCTCCTAGCACATCACACCGGAAGCAATTCACAGATCACTACATTCAAGAGTCATACTTCTTAAATAACTCTGTACTCATTCTGCAGGAATTCACCGTAGTGCTACTAATATATCTAATGACAGCTGGCTGCACAACTCCACCTCATGAACTTTCTGCAACCTCAAACATCCTTGAACCTGGCAGTCATTCAGTTTCACACCATCCTGACATCTCTTCAGCAGTCACAAAACCCCATGTCTGGTCCCCTGTCGAGTCTCCTCTCACAATCACCCTGTTTGACAAAACCCTTCCCCTCTGAGCCTCAGCCTTAGTCAGCATCAGAGGCATGACCATTGAGACCCTGAAATATCATCCCCCTTCCACAGGGATATACCTACTAGTGAGGGAGTAGCCACAGAGGAACTCTACACTGACTGCCTCTCCCTTTACTTTTCCTGGTGGTCACCGCTCTACATAGCTGAAGCCTGTGCCTGTGGCATGACCGCCTCTGTAAAAGTACCCCACGAGATTCTCAGCTTTCCAGATGGCCTTGGGTGATCCGACTCCTGCTCCATTTCCATTATCTGACAGCCCGGAGCTGGAGCTGGCTGTACTTCCAACAGATGTAGTCATCACAGAGGCCATGAGATCCTCTGTTCTTACCAGGGCCCCTTCACCAAAGCCTCAACTCACATCTTCTACTCCAAAAGGCCACTCCACTTAACTTTTCTTTTCTTTTTACTTGATATAATATACCCTCCATTTAGCCAGTCAATGATGCCCTGTTCTCACTCCAAGTACTTGGGCAACTTCCTCAGCAACTTCATAACAAATTCTCCCCACTCCTATACTGCCTTCCTCATAATGGCTACTCATTCTTCTAGCAAAGTTTAATAGTAGTTGGCTATCTAACATCGGGTGCATGACCACCACCTACCAAGGAGGGGTTTGGAGCAAAAAACTAGAACACAAACTCACCATAATTCCTTTCTCCCCAAAACCATCATTTTATTACCTGCAGATGATTAGTTGATTGGTCAATCACTTATTGACTAACAATTAGTTGATTCACCTCATTTAAATCCTTAAAGTGAAACTCACAAGCAAGCCCTGAGCCTCACCCCATTTAAACTCTCCCGCTTTTGTTAAAGCCCTGAAGTTCAGAGGGAACCAACTCCATTCATTCAGAGACATGAATTCAAATCCCTTCATGCCAGCTGTGGGATTTAAATTCAGGTGATTAAGTAGATCTGATATGAAAAGTCAGAATCAATAATGCCAACCATGAAATCACTCCATTGTTGGAACAATCCATCTGGCTCATTAATATCCTTTAGAAAAGACATATGCCATCCTCATCTGATCTAGCCTTCTCCTGATTCCAGAACACTGGTCTGAGTAAATCTGCAATCGAAGGCTTGAGTTATCAGATTGGCTGGCTCTATTTTCCATGGAGCAAAGGAAGTTGAAGGTCACATTGTAGAATATCAACTTATGAGAGGAATAAATGGGGTATATGTCTGCTTCCTATGGTAGGGGTGTCTATAACTAGAGGCCGTAGATTTAAAGTAAACGGGAAGAAGTTTAAAGGAAATTTGGAGGGTAAATTTTTCATGTAATGATTAGCTGATATCTGTAATGAGCTACCAGGGAAGGTGATGGTGGGGTGGGTGGGGGGGGGGATGGTAACAAACTTAACAGGCGTTCAGGCAGGTACTTTAATGAGCAGGGCATTGAGTGATATGTAACTAATGCGGGCAAGTGGGATATAGCATCGGCAAAATGGGCCGAAGGGTTTATTTCTATGCTCTACATCTCTGTGACTCAATGAGTTTAAGGATTAGACATTTTACTAATTAACCTGTGGGAAATGACAGGACAACTGCATAATCTGTACAAAGACCTTCCATTGTGTCACCCACAACTACTATACAGGAAAGTTGCAGAACATGTTCCATAACTCATACCTGGACATCACTGATGTGTAGTCAACCAAACAACAGCAGCGGCTCAACCTGTAACCTCAAAGCTTGGCATATTCCTGATTCTAAAACAACCATCAAGCCAGGGGTCAATGCTGGTTCTTAAACCACAGGAGATCATACTGGGAGCAGCAGCATCCTTGCATGTGTGTGAAAAACAACATTCAATGGATGCAGGCAAGCACCCTCACAGGCAAAGGATCAGATCAAAGGTCTACAGTGCTCCTGCACCTAGCTATGAATGATGATATGATGATGGACTATCAAACAGTTAAAGGCATCTGAAGACTCCAAGGATATCGCCGTCTTCAAGGAAGTTAAGGCTAAGCAATTATAGCCACTTTTGCATAGAAGTACTGACTGGACAATTCACCTTGGCTTCTCCCTATGATCCCACCATTGCGGAAGCTGGCTGATTTTCTCTGACTGTTGTTAAATAACAACCGACATCACTGACACAGCAAATCCTACAGGACCAGACACCATTGCAGAAATCTAAAGAGTTGCTCCAGGACCAGCTTCAGCACTAGCCAAGCTTTACTTCCGACACTGGTATCTAGCCAACCATGTGGAAAATTGCCCAGGAATGTCCTGTTCACAACAAGTGGGACAAATCCTGCCTGGCTAATTCCCAGCCAAGTAGTCCACTGTAAATCATCACAAAACTGATGGGAAATGTTAACAGTTGTGCTATGAAATGGCATTTATTCACTTGAATGAGTCACAGAAGTACAATGGCTGCAAGGATATAGAATGAATACAGGTAGATGGCAGGCGTTCAAACCAGCAAGTTCAACAAGGTTTTTAATTCATCCATTTTACATATCAAAGAATGTACAGCTGGATCCTTTCACTGGAGCTAGTAAAAGTTCAGGAAAATGCAACCAAAATGAAACATGCTGAGTGGGAAATGACAGAGGAGAGCAGTTGGAAAAGAAAGAGGCATTTGGCATTCAACAGAAAATGCGATGCCGCATTAATAAGGTATGAGTAAATTCTGAGAGGGAGCAGGAAACCTGTGCGTGTTGTGATTCTGATGCTATCAAACCTTCCAAGACGACTTGCCTCCAAGCTTAAGAAAAAAGCCAGTGGAAGTTTTCTTACGGATGCAGTGATGAAACTTGAGAGTATGGTAACTATCCTCAAGCTGATGACTAGCATATTGCCAAATGTACATCTCCATTTACAATAACCATTCAATATTTGTTGCTCAGTCTTAGATGATACAGCTGCCAAGGGAATTTGTCACACTCGTTTGTCAAATGATACCATCTCTAACACTGGAGCAGACATTGAATTCTTTTTGATGAAGCAGTGAATGTATCAGTCTAGTTTGCCATAAGGTAGGATGAGACCTGTAAAAAGTCGTGTTGTTTATATGTATTCTGCCTATAACGGGCGTTGGTGAAGACTTACTTTGCTGTGAAGAACTATCACAAGGTTCCACCGGTGCTGGAATGTCTGGAGCTCTGCTCAGTATTCGAGATGCCAGGGTTCCCACCGGGACTGCTTCATTTGGTGCTTACACTGACTGAGTGGCTGCTTTGACAGAGACACTAGGGGCCACAGTAATGGAGGTTGTGCATTTGCTCAGACAATATGTTGCATCTGCTAGATCCTGATACTTTGGTGATCAGAAGGTTCTTCAGAAGTCAAGAATGAGGCATAAAACTTACTCTTTATGATCGTTTTATGAAGAGCTGCCAGGATGGAAGTGTGGAAGCAGGTTCCCTTCACTGGGTGGTGTTGGAGCCAACGCTCTGCAGAAGACAAGCTGTACTGTGGTTGACTGCAGATTTCTGCGGCATTCATGGACTCAGGGCCACAAGCCGTGGTGTTGCCACCAGCGGAGGGGCATCAGAGCTGGTGTGCTCCCCTGGGGGCGGATGTCTCGTGGGGAGTTGGTGCTGTGTTCACGCAGCAGAAGACAAGCTGCATTGTGATCGACTGAAGATTTCTGCGGCATTGGTATACTCAGAGACAGGGCTATTTTGTGGCTGTATTTTACTGACATCTTAAATGTGCTATGCACTTTGTGCTGTGTGTGACTGTTGGCACCACTTTGCACCTTGGCCCCGGAGTAACGTCGTCTCGTTTGGCTGTTTTCATGGGTGGCTGAATAACAATTAAACTTGAATTGAATTGAAGAAAAATGAACTGAGGGAGCAAAGAAAAGACAAAGCAAAAAGCAGTCGTAGTCATCTCATAATCAAACAAAAGTGACCAAAAATCCCAGTGGTAACAATTAATCTATAAAACAGCCAGATTAAAGTACTAGGACACCTGCTACTGAAAACTAATAAGTTTCTAGAGAAATAAAGAAGTATCTGTACCGTAATAACTGGAAATTTCACTGAACAACTACATGTATATGGGTGATTGTATAAAAATACATGTAAACAACTACAAGAAAATAACAATTCAACCTCCCAATCCACCATCTCCTGCACAGAGACGGTGTGGCAGTCACAGAAATATCTCCAGATCTTAACATTGTCCTCACTATGCTACATAAGGAGCTTAGGAGGATCAATGGCACCTAACAGCAACTCTTTTGCTTGCATCTTCGGAAACAGCTCTATTTCCATCTTTAATATCTTTATTTTCCCCTTTCAGGGTTCTTTTGAAGACCCTGACCTGGAGTTACTCGCTGACTTTGGTTCTTTGAGGGAATGGGATCTGCTTTCGGGATCTCAGGACATACCAATATACCAAGGACATGGCCAAGAAGACTAGTTCGCCTGTAGTGTTCCGGGATTTCGTGACTCTGGCAATGGGCGGACTGGAGGTCGGTGCCTCCACAGGAAATCGGTGTGTAGTGGGAGATGGAGTGTCGAAAGCAGCGAGCTGGTTGCCGGCGGTGTGCCCAGAGACCCGAGCATTTTGGGCACAGAGCTCAGGAAAAGCAACACGACAGACTTTTAACATCGGAAATCAACGGGCCGTTTGTTATGTCTCCCCTCTCGCTGTGAAATAGGGACATCTCTTTTTCCTTTATTAGGGGGACAGAGAGCCTGTGGTATTTCAAATTACTGGGTGGACAAGTAGTTTTTGGGGTACAACAAGTCTGTGTCTTTATTGATGCTTGTTGCACATTTGAGTGCTCAGTGCAGGGCACTGATGCTCTTTTTGCAGGTAGGGGAGGGGGTACTTTTGCTTTGCTTCTGCTTACAGGTAGGAGGCGGGAGCTGCGGGGGGGCTTTGGGGCTCTAACACTTAACTGTCATTCATTCTTTGGGAACACTCCTCTGTTTTCGTGGATGATTGCGAAGAAAAAGCATTTCAAGATGTATATTGTATACATTTCTTTGACATTAAATGTACCTTTGAAAACTGTGCACTCTTGCAGCTTTGCTGCTGTTTGAAGAAATGGGTCTTGGCCACCATCACCTATGTTTACACACTGAAGAGTTGTGATCCTCCACTGCAATGCGAATCTGAAGCTTTCCTATCTCCCTTGTTGGAATACCTCCAGGATTTACAGTGATTCACCAAGCTTGCCTACCTGACAGATGTATTTGATCTCTTCACTCACCTAAATCTGTCAATGCAGGGAAGTGAATCCAGTACGTTTGAAATGGCAGATCTGATCAGAGCTTTTAAAAGAAGCTTAAAGTCTGGAAAGAAAGAGCCAAATACATTTTTTTGCCTCGATGGTTGCTGATAATAGCAAAGGTGTCAATCTCACTCTCCAAAGTGAAATAATATCATCCTATTAAAATCAGCTCTCAGAAGGTTCAAAGACTACTTCCTCCGACTCTGATCCACAGAAAGGAAAGTGCTGGACTTGTGACCCATTCTCCTCCATTGCTAAAGCCAGAGGACAAATCGCTGGAGTTGTCTAGTGATAAGCATCTGAAGTTACAATATCAAAGCCTAAATTTATCTGCTTTCCAGATTAAAGTCAATACTGAAGATCGTGGGCTCAGTAAGCTTGTAGTCAAAATCTTGCTGCATCGTAGTTGACTTACGTTGGTGAAAGCCAAGATTTAAAACAGACTCGGCATTGAAAAGACACTCTGTGTGTCCTTGGCTAACATCCCTGAATTAAAAAGCTTGTGTTGACACAGCAGGCATAGAAATCTTATTAGGATAAGGTGATTGGATTGGTTTTTCTTCAACTCAATTATCTATAATGTTTAAATGCAGAATAATAGTGAGAACTTGATTTTGTAATTATGACTTAAATTATTTTTTTATAAAAATGATATAGTGATAGCTGTAGCTTAATTTAGAAATGGAATATGCGTACAATGTAAAGAACTCTCTTTGTAGTAATGTATAAAGTAATATTCTGTATATATAATCTATTTAAATATATAGTTGATAGTTATTGTCCTCCCAGGACAGCAGGTGGCAGAGTGCTTATAAGAACTTTTCTAGAATCACTGTCTTGACAGATAACACCTTGGTTAATGTTGGTAGGAGTCATATTTCTAGACACGTGCACTCAGCAAGTGTGAAGAAAATAAATAACAAAATTCAGCTTCTACCATTTCTATTTGTTAAAACAACACTTCTCCAAATACACTAAGAAAATAAGACCTTCTCCTTCCAATAAACAAACTCCCCCCCCCCCTTCAATTCCCCACTCTAACATTTACCTCTTCTCATCTGCCTATTCCTTCCCTGGGTACACTCCTCCTTCCCTTTCCCCTATGGTCCTCTCTCCTCTCCTATCAAATTCCTTCTTCTTCAGCCCTTGACCTTTCCCACCCACCTGGCTTCACCTATCACCTTCCAGCTCGCCTCCTTCCCCTCGCCTCACCTTTTTATTCTGCTGTCTCTCCCCTTCCTTCTCAGTCCTGAAGAAGGGTCTTGGCCCAAAACATTGACTGTCTATTCATTTCCATAGATACTGCCTGACCTGCTGAGTTCTTCCAGCACTTTGCATGTGTTGCTCTGGATTTCTCGTACTTAAAATAAGGCTTTCATTTTAAAAAATAAATGATCAGACCCACTTTGCAGCAAACATTTCATCTACAGTTTTAACAAAATTAAAAATAAACTTATGTTTAAGGGGACATAGCCTCAAGATTCAGGGGAGTAGATTTAGGATGGAGATGAGGGGGGATCTGCTTTTCCCAGAGAGTGGTGAATCTGTGGAGTTCTCTGCCCAATGAAGCAGTGAAGCCTACCTCAGTAAATATATTTAAGACAAGGTTGAAAGATTTTTGCATAAGGGTTATGGGGAAGAGGCAGGTAGGTGGAGATGAGTCCAGGGCTAGATCAGCCATGATCTTATTGAATGGCAGAGCAGGTGTGTCAGGCCTACTCCTGCTCCTATTTCTTATGTTCTTATTTATTGTTATCTGTGCTAAATAAGGTGGTTAGTTTAACAGTGAGTGCATTTTTGTTGAATTTCAAACTTAGATGTACAAATCCAGCAGTAAAAGAATTAGCAAAAGTGGTTGGGACCTTGACAGAGTTTCTTATCAATTTAGGGAGGTTGAGAAACACCAGAAACAGGTGCCAATGCAGTTAAATGTGGAGACTGACATCTTTATTGTAGACAACTGCACCCCTCCAACCATTCGATTCACAAGGTGAGCCCAGGACTAACCTATGAGGAACATTTTATGTCTCTAGGCCTGTACTCAACAGAATTCAGAAGGATGAGGGGAGATTTCATTAAACCAATACTGAAAGACTTGGATAGAGTTGGCATAAAGAAGATGTTTCCATTAGTAGGAGAGTCTGGAAGCCTCAGAATAAAGGGACAACCATTCAAACTGAGATCAAAAGGATTTTTTTTCAGCCAAATGGTGGTGAATCTATGGATTTTGTTAACACAGGGTGCTGTGGAAACCAGATCATTTTGTGTATTTTAGGCAGAAACTGGTAGTTTCTTGATTGATAAAGGGGTTAAAGGTTTCGGAGGAGAAAGGGGAAGAATGAAGTTGAAAAAGTATCAGCCATGGTTGAATGGTAGATCAAACACAATGGGCTGAATGGCCTAAATCTTTTCCTGTCTAACCCACAATCTCTACCATCAAGAAGGTCATATCAATGTTGCACAGCATCCTTAGTTGGAATGATATCACTATTCCTTTGCAGCCAGAGAATCTAAATCCTGGATACATCTGTCGCAAAGGACTGCGGAAATACTTCCAGCTGAAGGACTTTCTCCCACCTGAGAACAATATAGTCTTTCACTACAGCACTCATGCACGTCATGCATGTGAACCTTGTGCTCACTTCAAGTGTTATTGATTAAGAGAGTCCCACTGGTGGACATTTACGATGGGGCATGGCAGAATTCAGTCAGAGTTCCAGTGTGAGACAAGAGCCAAGTCCCAGTGAAGCCGGTGTTCCCACAGTCACTTCCTGGCTATTAGGTGTGTGGAATTAAGTTTGTGGGTTTGGTGAGTGGGGACAACAGACACTCACGACTGGTCAGAAAGTTAATGATTTAGTTACAGGACAAGATGGACACTAAACATTCAGTAAAAACTTCAAGTTATACCAACTTACAAATACTTACCTAACACGTGCGCTCAGGCCCTCTCTGACTGCAGCACCCTTCCACTGTTCCCACAGCACTGGTCGTGACCCAGTCTACCAGCAAGTGCTCAAAGCCACGGATATGGTAGTTATGGAGCTGGCCCCCACTTTTCTGATCTTATTTACTGTCTGCCAGTTATGATCAGCCAGGTGGATAACGTTCCAGACTCATTGAAGATGTCGGTGCAACACTCCCGACCAATCACAGAACAGGTGCCACCCTTCTCCGCGAGCAGGCAGTCCAAAGCCACCCGATTTTGCAAGGCCCCCATCCGCGTAGCCGTCATCTCAGCTGCCATTCTGGTCAGTGCAGCCTCGGTATGCTTGAGTGCTGTGGCCGTCTCATTGGCCAGCACTTCCTTCCCAAGCTTTCTACCTCTGTGATATGCCACTTACTGTGCCACCCTTCGGGGACAAGGTGCTCTTCCTGGCTATTGAGGTGGTAGTATGTATGGTGGAAAGTACGCAGCTGTACCATCCCTTGGTGAGCCATTGATAGGCCTAGGAGCTGCATATCCAGTACACGCTGTTTAGCACCTTCACAGCACAATTCGAGCTAGCACAGACGTCCCAGGATACTGCTCCCACTCACACTCGCTATGTCCCTCTGACTGGTTGGATCTGAGCTCATCAAACCACCTGCACCAAAACTCCTTCCCCTCCTGTGTTGGCAGAGGGATTACCCCCAGAATCGGGGCCTTGGGATTAGATAAATCAAAGTAGAGAAGTGACAGCTCTGAAACACTTACTCCACCAGGCTTACTGAGACTCACGTTCTTCAAGGCCATTCTCATACGATGGGGTGAGTTTGGCCGAACGGACTATTCCCTCCCAGCTTATCCCAAAACAGAATGCCAAAACTTGAAAAGCTGGACAAGATCGTCCAACACTCCTGTTCTTCTTTGTTGAAGGGGGTTGGTATCAGTGCCACCTCTCTGGCGCCAACAAGCATATCCAGAAGTCCAAAGCGTTGGTGTAATTCACATACTCATATGCCATTGTTAGGAATGTGTTGTAAGGAGATAATAAATCAACCATGATATAATAGCAGAGCATACTCGATGGGCTGAATGGCCTAATTCTGCTTTATGGTGAGTGTTGATAAATGCCTCAGCTGTTGGATTGATGTTATTTTCTAATCTTAACCGATGTTCTCACATTGGGTTACAATCAGCCTCAGTTCCCCTCTCTGTAGTCTAGCAATGGTGATTCTGACTGCAGCATCACAGGGATTGAAATCGGGTGGGGCCATATGTTGCCTGTTCACAGTCCCCCAGTTCACTGCCTTCTGCTTTCAGACTGTGTGTTCTCAGACCCTGACCCACAAGCCTTTTCCTCAGCCTAAAGAAACTGTACTCGGAGCAGATCCTTGATGCCAGTGAGTGACGGTAGTTGTCCTTCCTGACGGAAAGGTGCAGATGTACCATCAGAGGAAGGGCTTTGGAAGGTTATGCACACCAGTGAGTTTCCAGCTGATTGACTAGACACTGAGGTGCCACACTGACTCACCATCCGTCTTTCAAAACAAAACGGAGAGAACATCACTGAATGACAGCTCAGAGCATTCACAATAAATATTTGAACATTTTTTAATCTCTGTATTTCTTTCTAAAATCTGTTTCATGCATCAACTTATTAAGCAGCCATACCAAAAGCACAGCATTCAACGTCCTGTCACAGGGTAGTAAATGATAGATAGATGAATGGAACTAATTCTCCTGACAAAATCTACCACAAACAGTATTTACTTTAGAAGGGCAATCATTATCATCGTACAGCTAACTCCATAGCCTTATCTCGTAACGTCTGGTGGGAGACAACAGCAAAAAGAAACACTTGCGTTTGCCATTTAACGCTGCTCATCTGAAGGGTATTTATGAGAATATTATTTTTTGAATTACTTCAAACATGTGGCATATCTGCAGCAATCACTCATTTGGCTGTTCTCAACTTCTAATAGCTCACGGACAAATAATCTGCTCTTATCGAGCATAGCAGAATCTAAATAGGCTGGATATGCTGACTCCAAATTTAGCTATTTTTATGTGTGTGTTTGGGCACAAGTGCGCTCTCATGTGTGTGTATTTATGTATGTACCTCCATTTCCTTGTGTGTGTGTGTAACGTGCCCTCCATGGGAAGCGTCCGTGCGGAGGGCCCCGTTCCTCACCGATGCCGCCAATTGAGGCGTCGCCTGAGACTGAAACATGGAGGCAGCAGGCGATGTGCGCTCCTGTTGGAAGAAGACCTCTGTACTCGAGTGATCTTCTCTTTGTGATAGTGAGTGAGAGCCTGTTGGCCCTCAAATCAATGGACTCGGGGAGGCGACGTGGAAGATTGTTACGTCGAAACAGCGAGCTGCTGATTTTCCACTCTCGTTATTGCAGGAGCGATTTCTCTCTCCCTTGCCAGTGAGAAAAAGCTTGTCTGAAATACTGAAATGTTGTGTTGGACTATAGTTTTTGATGGGCTCTAGATCAAGGTCCCTTTGGGGCTTTTGCTATTGTTGCATGGTGAGGGAAGGGGGGTCTACGTTTTAGCAGTTTGTACATATGAGGGAGGGGAGCTTTGGGGTTCTGATGTTTCTGTTATTCATTCTTTGGGGTTTTTTTCTGTTTCGTGGATGTCTGTGAAGAGTAGGATTTACAGGTTGTATACTGTATACATTCTATCTTTAATCTCTATTTTTCCCCTTCGGGGTTCTTTTGAAGACCCTGACCTGGAGATACACACTGACTTCAGATCTTTACGGGAAAGGGACCCCCTCACAGGGTCTCACGACTGGCCATTATATCTGTCCTTTCGCTGTGAAATGCAGTCTCCTCTTTTTCCCTCATTAGGGAGAGAGCGAGCCTGTGGTATGTTGAATTACTGGGTGAATGAGTAGTCTTTGGGGTACTGCAAGTCTGTGTTTTTATTGGTGCTTTGTTGCATGCTTGAGTGCTCGGTAGGGGGTGCCATTGCTTTTTTGCTGGTGGGGGAGGGGGTCCTAGTTTTGCTGCTGCTTATGCATGGGAGGGGGGAGCTGGGGGGGCTTTAGGGTTCTCACATTTAACTGTCATTCATCCTTTGGGGCACTCCTCTGTTTTCATGAATGTTTGTGAAGAAAAAGAATTTCAGGATGTATATTGTATACATTTCTCTGACATTAAATGCACCTTTGAACCTTTGAAACATTCTCTGATATTAAATTGAACCGTTGAACTGTCATGTATGAAAACGCATGAACAAATGCATAAGCATGAGTACCTTTGTTTCCATGTCTTTGCACGAGTTTGCCTATGTGCTCTTGCGTGCACGTGCTCATGTTTATGTCTGTCAGCATGTGTGTGAGCATGAGTCTATATCCATGTATGCGTGTGTGAGTGTGGCTGGTTTAGATGGACAAAAGGAAAGAAGTGGCGAGTTGCAGTTACTGCAAAACCATCATTAAAGAAGATTGCTGTCTATCGTACAATTTGGAAAATCCACTCCCTGCAACAAAGTAGCTATTGGTATTCTAGAGCCAATTTAAAGAACTGACTTGTACTTAATAAAAGCTCACCCAGCAAAGCAAAGAGATGTAAGGAACTGTTTAGAGTTTGTGCTGGTTGCGGTGAATTTGATGTTGGTATTGGATTAAAATTGTCTCATGTACCAAGATACATGTGGCAGCCAGGTGGAGTAGTTGTCAGCGCAACATTTTACAGTACCAGTGACCTGGGTTCAATTCCTGCTGCTGTGTGTAAGGAATTTGCATGTTCATGGGTCATTCAGAAATCCGGTGATGGATGAAAAGAAGCTGTTCCTGAAGTGTGGATCTTCAGGTTCCCTGACCTCCTCCCAGATGGTAGTTACGTGAAGAAAGGTTGATCCAGATGATGAGGGTCTGCAACGATAGATGCCAACTCTTCAAAGCACTGTGTCTTGACGATGCCCGCAATGGTGGGGATGTTTGTGCCTGAGATGGAATTAGCTGAGTGTACAATACTCATCAGCCTCTTTTGGTCCTGTGCATTGGAGCCCCCATACCAGACCGTGATGCAGCCAGTCAGAATTGTCTCCACCATACAACTATAGAAATTTGCAAGAGACTTTGGTGACATACCAAATCTCCTCAAACTCCAAACAAAGTAAAGCCACAGGTATGTCTTCTTCCTTTCCTAAACTCTTTTCAATCTTTGATAGGTCACTTCTGATTCTGAAATGTGACTTGACAGCAGAGGCCAATCCTACTGCATCTGATGATGGGAGTGTGGGAAGCCTCCAGCAAACACTGTAATTAAAACAACTTGGTTTTATACGGTACTGTTAATGCAATAGAGCTGAGGATTATATGGAATTATTCAAAATACATCGAACAGAAACAGGCTGTTTGGTTTAACAAGTCATGCTCATATTCAAGCCCTCCATGAGCTGCAACCTGCCTTGACTCCTCTATTTCCGTTACCCCCCCATATGCTTGGCTGTTCTCTCTGCAAACTGGTCTCAACCACTCCTTTTAGGTGATGAACTCCACACTTCCACCATTCTTTTTTTAAAGGAACCTCCTGAGAATAATTTGGATGTTTTGGTGACCATCTAAGACCGCAGGAATGAAGAGTTTAGCATTGCAAGCTGTGCAGTCACTCGGGTAGTGCCGGGATGAGCACATTGGATCCAACCTACATCAACCACTTGGCTGGGGAGACCAAATGGGGCATTGCTATGCTTGCTGAGGTTGAGGGAGAGGGCAGAGCACGCCGGGATGCCAGCCTGCAGGACGTTCAGCAGAACTTTATTAATAACACGGCTTGTACAGTATGTGAATTCCTCCCATATGGGAGCGGCTAATTGAGTGGCACAGGAATGACTCTATTAACCACCTCTACACCCCCCCCCCGAGAAATAAGAAAAACCAGGTATGTGCGTCTTGTCTATCGAACTGCATTGAAAGTGTAGTCACTGAAATTGAACGATTCACTTCACTTTGCCCATAACATGTAACTTATGCTCCTTAGATAAACATAAAAAAGAATTGCCAATATGATAACTGCCTTTCTCTTTGTTTTCAATGGTCTTGGTTTTCTTCCTTTTTCTCAACAATTCTTTTTTTTAAAGAACAAACTCATTTTGTGAAATGTTTTCAACATTAGAACTTTTTTTAAAAAGCACTAAATCTACTGGAGGTCAGGGTAGACTACCTCAACACTCCGGCAAAGTGAGAGGATTATTCTGCCTCTAGTCTCTTGCCCTAAGCTATTAGGCGATGGAGTATATCTCCATGGTGGGTCGGGTAAATGACCCAATCTGGTATAGGTTCCTGGAAATGTTGGAGTGGATAGAGATACTTGAACAGGTGTGTCCACCTCAAGTAAGTGGTTGTCATCATAAGGGTCAGGCCATTCTATTTCTTTCTCTACCTTCTGTGGATTTTGAAGGCACACGAGTGCACGCCTCTTCCACCAGATTTCACCTTGTGATGTTCTGATCACAAGCCATCGTGGTTCATTCTGCTGGACCTTTGGTGAATTGGTCTGAAACCCAAACAGCTTCACCACTCCTGAGCAGCAACAACGATTTTGCTCTGTGTCTGAGATCGTTTTCTCACACTACGTCGTCTCAAAATTTCTCACTTTGTCCAAGTCCGATAAGTGACGTTGGAGAAGGAAAGGAAGAGCAGGCAGACTTGTTCTCAATCTCTGGCCTATTGACAGCTCAGATGGACTGGAGTTATTTGCAAGAGGTGTGGACCAACAGCTATCAGTGCTTTATCAGTTTTTTGTCTTCAGTAGGACTTTGTAAACAGTTTGCCCTGCTCCTTTTGCCTCTCCACTTGCCTGTGGGTATTGCGGACTGCTTGTCTTCTGTTTGAACTCATGGTCCCTAGCAAAGGCTTAGAATTCTGAGCAGCAGAATTGTGTATCGTTGTCCGACACAAGTGTCTCTGGTGTTCCGAGGTGAGTGAATACAGCATCAGGTGCAGTGTAACTGCTGCTGAGGATGTAGAGGACAGCTCGGACACCTCAGCATTCCGTGAGCAGTAATCCACAGTGAGGAGATATTTCTCACTGCGAAGGGTCTCGGCCCGAAACATCAACGGTGTTCCTCCCTATAGATGCTGCTTGGCCTGCTGTGCTCCACCAGCATTTTGTGTGTGTTGCTTGAATTTCCAACATCTACAGATTTCCTCGTGTGTGAGAAGATACTTGTCTCCTTTCAGCTCGAATATGTCAGTGCTTGCAATTTGCCATGGCAAGTCTGGGCGTTCTGTGGGATAGAAAGGTTCAGCATGATTTTTGTGCAGTTTTTTACATGTTTCACATTGCTTTATATAATCCCCCAGCTGTGTGCTCAGACCATGTCACATCATGGATTGTCTTGCTCATTCTCCACTGCCTTGATGCTCTTTGTGGATTTTGACTGATGATTTTGGCATGCATAGAAACAGCAATGATGAGTCTGAAGCCCTTTAGCAAAGTTCAAAGTAATTTTTTTTATCAGAGTACATACAACACTGAGATTGTTTTTCTGCGGGCATATTTAGCAAATCTATAGAACAGTAACTGTAAACAGACTGTATGAATGCAGATATAAATAAATGCAATAAATAATGAGCATGAAATAACAATATAACAGAGTCCTTATATGAGTGTAGCTATCTCTGTTTGTTCAAGAGCCTGGTGGTTGAAGGGTAGTCACTGTTCTTGAAGTTGGTGGTGCGAGTCCTGAGGCACCTGTACCTTCTATCTGATAGCAACAGCGAGAAAAGAGCACGGCCTGGGTGTTGAGGATCTTTAATGATGGATATCTACGGCTTCATGTAGATGTGCTAAATGGTTGGGAGGGTTTTACCTCTGATGTACTGGGCCAAGTCCACTACCTTTTGTGGGATTTTCCACTCAGAGGCACTGGTGTTCCTATACCAGGCTGTGATATCGCCATTCGGCACAATTTCGATCACATATCTATAGAAGTTTGCAAAGGTTTTTGATGACATGCTGAACCTTCACAGACTCCTGAGGAAGTTGAGGCACTGTCGTTCCTTCTTCACAATAATATTTATATAATGGGTTCAGGACAGGTCCTCTGAGATGGTAACACCCAGGAATTTAAGGTTACTGACCCTCTCCACCTCTGATCCTCTGATGACTACAGGCTCATGGACCTCTGGTTTCCATCTCCTGAAGTCTACATTCAATTCCTTGGTCTTATTGACATTGAGTGGGAGGTTGTGGTTATTACAGCACTCAGCCAGGTTTCCAATCTCCCTCCTGAATGCTGATTCATCATGACGTTTGTTACAGTGCACAACCGTGGTGTCATCAGCAAATGTGTATATAGTATTGGAGCTGTACTTAGCCACACAGTCATTGGTGTAAAATGAGTAGAGCAGGGGTTCAGTACAAACCCTTGTGGTGCACCTGTACGGATGGAGATTATGGAGGAGATGATGTTGCCAATCCGAACCGACTGGGGTCTACAAGTGAGGAAATCCAGGATCAAATTGCACAAAGGCACATTGATGTCCAGGTCTTGGAGTTTATTGATTAGTTTTGAAAGGATAATGGTGTTAAATGCTGAGCTGTAATCGATAAAGAGCATCCTGATGTATGCATCTTTCCTGTCCAGATGTTCCAGGGTTTTGTGAAGAGCCAATAAGATAGTATCTACTGTAGACCTGTTGCTTTGGGAGGCAAATTGACAATAGACAATAGGTGCAGGAATAGGCCATTTGGCCCTTCGAGCCAGCATCACCATTCAATGTGATCATGGCTGATCATCCCCAATCAGTACCCCGTTCCTAATAGACAAACTGGAGCGGATCCAAGTCACCCTTTAGACAGGAACTGATATGCTTCAACCCCAGCCTCTCAAAGCACTTCATCAGGGTGGATGTAGAGCCACTGGGTGATAGTCATTTGGACAGGTTACTATGCTCTTCTTGGGCACTGACAGCAAACCATCAGGAATGGTGAGTGTGTCTCTTTCAAGCCAGTAAGGTCTGAGTTCATGAGCTCCTTTGGAACAGCTGGCCATCCATGCTCACAGTATGGCTTGCCCTTGCTGCAGGTTTTGTCCTTTTCAACTCAGCACAGACTTTGTCCAGTTTACTCTGTGATGCAGGAAAACTTTTTTTTTTAACCTGAGCCAAGTAGATATTGGCATCTTCCGTGAGGTGACGTCAGCTTCCGTCCATTCACTTTTGCACAGCATCCTTGACAGAGTGCCTGGTGTTGTGAAAGATTTGCCGGTGTCATGTTCAATGTCATAACAGTATCACACAAACCTCATTCTGAATCTTTGCAGGCGTGGAGGTAAGTCATCCAAGTGTTTCGAGCTGAGGAGGCTGGCAAGAGGCTTGTGGTCTGTTTCAGGTAGGAATTCAGAGTCTGTCAGGCAGCAGCTGAAGTGTTCACAAGCCCGCACGAGATCCAGCGGCTCGTTTTCGATTTGGGGGTGATGTTGTTCAGTGGGAGTCAGTGCTCTTGATGCAAATGCCACTGGTTTCCATACACAACTGCAGTGTTGCATGAGCACCCCCCGACCCAGGCCAAAGGAAGAGGTGCCTGCTGAGACCTCGATTGCTTTGTTCCGATCGAAGAACGCCAACGTTTCTAAGTTTTTGCTCTGTTCTAAGTGATGAGAATGACCTCCTGTGGTTCATCCCAGCTTCAAATTTTTTTCTGAGATGCGAGGTCTCATAGTGGTTTTTGTTTTCTCTGCCAAATCTGGAACAAATTTTCCCAAATGGTTTACCATGCCAAGGAAATGCCAAGGAGTTCCATGTTCCGAACTCCTGCCAGTTTGTCTGAATCTGGTCGCACACCCTCCGTACATAGTTGGTGGCCCAAGAACTTCACATCCAACTTTTCAAATTCACCTTTCTTTTTATTCAGGGTGATTCCAGGTCTGTTTCAGTTTCTCCAAGGCAGCTTCCACTCTTTTGTTATGTTTCTCAACCTCTGAAGATGAGTATATCATCCATGTGGCAGTCTACTCCTTCTAGTCTCTCCAAAATTTGGTTCATCCTTATCTGAAAGATTTCAGGGGCTGATGAGAAGCCAAAAGGGAGTCTCTTGATTGCATTGTGTTCATGGGGCTAGTATATGCCTCATGGTGGTCAGAGAGTAGGGCCTCTCTGCTGGCCTCTGTTGGATAAGGTACTCTTCTTTCAGTACCCCCAGGCCTGTGAACAGTACTTCTCCTGCCACTGAACACTGTTTAGCAAATCCAACCTTCTAATCAGATTCAGCTTCTCAATGTAGTGTCAATGTCATCTCAATGTCATCCCAGTAGTGGTGAGAAGAGATTGTGAACAACACAGCCATCATCTTTTAACTGTTTCTCATTTTTATGGATGGAAGTAGTAAACATTCCTTTCACACTGAGCTTACGTTTCCCTGGCCCCATGAGCACTTCCTTTGTTGGGTTTAGTGTAATGTCTGTTTTCTTCACCAGTGTTGTGAACAGACATTCAGGGATGGCTGTGACATCTGTCCTAGTGTCCATATTGAACATCACCTCCTTTTACAAATGAACTCTAATACACCAGCCTTCTATTTGAATCTAGATCCCCAAGGAAAGCTTCTTCTTCATCTGAATCATGGTTTTCTTTGACCCTCTGAAGAACTATTTTTGAGTAACATTGGCTTTTTTAACGGCTAACTCTGGTGGTATTTCACTTCTTTTGCAGGACAGATCTCTTTGACATGGAATGGAGATTTGACACGTCTCCTGCAGTTGGACATTTTCACTGCTCTTTGTTTTGATTGTTTTGTTTGAGCTGAGCTCTACTGTCACCTCTTTCTCTAGTCTCTCGGTCTGCACCTTGTTTGTACCCTTTTTGTACAGCTTCTACCTTCACATCAGCATCCTTTTGGTGCCTGAGTTCTGCCTGTCGCTGATGAACATTTTCACTCTGCCTGACCACAGTAATAGCTTTCTCTAGTGTGAGATTTACCTGCAACTGAAGTCTCTCTGACAAATTGGTGATAGTAGTCCAACAGCAATCCTGTCTCTAATATCGTCATCTCTTAGATTTTCATTTGCACAATTGTTTGAGAGCATACAATGCTGTGATGAAGTTATTTACACTTTCATCTGTCTCTTGCTTTCTGGAGTTGAACTCTGCCCTCTCATACATCACATTTCACTTTCCTTGGAAAAGTTCCTTTGAATTTGTCCTGCACTGTTTTGTACTCCTTTTTCTGCGCATCCTAATCCACCCATGATGTCATCTGCTTTGTGACCCATGCAATATATCAGTGTGCTTACTTGATGCTCTTCCGAAGCCTGAGGGAGATTGCTTGCAACCCGACATCTCTCAAAGTGTCTGAGCCACCTCTCAGTCCCTGGTTTAGAGAACTCGAATGTCTTGGGTGGCTTTATTAGATAAATCAATGTAAGTATTGCAGGTGGTTGCTTCATTTTCTTATTGATTTGTTTATTTATTTGGATTACAAAATCGTCCTTTCTCTGATTTGACTGATTTCTCTGATTTATCTGCTGAGTCTGTGTCTCCGTGCTCTTCCACAGGCTAAAGGCCACAGATTATTTTAATTTTTCCACTTTTGGCTGTAGCTTGAATGTATTGCCTAGCAACCCTGGCCTTTTCTCAGCTCAGGCCTCATGGCGCATTCATTTAGCAAACTAGTATAGGTAGTTTAGGTTGATATGTCTCTGGATATTTTTCATAGATATATGTGAACATGAACAGTCCAACTGTAAAGTCTTTCTAGTTGAGGATCTCACTTGGTCTGTAGCAATTCATTGACAATCAACCACTTCTGACATCATGTTGTGTTCGATACCAAGGGATGGTGCAGAGCACACCAGGATGCCAGCAGGCAAGTATTCAACTGAACTTTACTCATGACCCTGCTTGTACAGCATGAGAACTCCTCCCATGTGGCATAGGAGTAACACCATTAACTACCAATGCAACTGATAACTCAGAACTACCTAAGTGGGAATGTGAATAATTATGAATATGCAAAGAGACTTCAAGGGGATATAGCCAAACTGGGTAAGTGGACAATAACGTGGCAGGTGGAGAACAATGTTTCAAAGTGGGAGCTTATGTTCATTTGTAAAGAAAAACTGGAATGCCCAACACTTACTTTTTAAATAGTGAGAGACTGGAAAATGTTGGTTTATTTTGGCAAGCCTTCATTAAGCTTCCATAAGCTGGTTCTCGGGAGAGTCAGAATAAAACTATTTGACCCTGAAGCCTGTTAAACAGGCAAAAAAGAGGGATTTTAGATTAACTCTGGATGATGGCAAGTGGAAAGAGTAATGGAGGAGAGGAGTGCAAGGCATGGTAAAGGCAATGGATGGATGAGAGTTCTGGATAAATGTTTAAGCTGACAATGTGCTGAGACACAAAGGCTGTGATACTCAAGCAAATTAGCTTTTTATAGTATGTACAGATACGTAATGCAGAACTTAATTTAGGATTCAATATGACACTAAGGTTGCAAGCAAACAAAATGTTCATCCCTGCTTATGTCAAGCTGTCTCATTGCTCTAATTCTCTGGCCTGGAACAAAGTCCTTACTTTTTGTATAAAAGGACATACATTTCATGGCCAGTTCCAAACAGCACAATAGTCCAAGTTCTTAAGTTTATTCAATAAACTCATGACAAATACAATGGCATGCAAAAGTGTGAGCACCCCTGGTCAAAATTTCTGTTACTGTGAATAGCTAAGTGAGTAAAAGATGAACTGGTTTCCAAAAGGCATAAAGTTAAAGATGACACATTTCTTTATTATTTTAAACAAGATTACTTTTTTTATTTCCATTTTTCACAGTTTCAAAATATCAAAAAAGGAAAAGGACCCGAAGCAAAAGTTTGGGCACCCTGCATGGTGAGTACTTAGTAACACTCCCTTTGGCAAGTATCACAGCTTGTAAAAACTTTCTGTAGCCAGCTAAGAGTCTTTCAATACTTGTTTGGGGGATTTTCGCCCATTCTTCCTAGTTCTGTGAGATTCTTGGGTCGTCTTGCATGCAGTGCTCTTTTGAGGTCCATCCACAGATTTTCAATGATGTTTGGGTCAGGGGTCTGTGAGGGTCATAGCAAAACCTTCAGCTTGTGCCTCTTGAGGTAGTCCATTGTGGATTTTGAGGTGTGTTTAGGATAATTTTCCTGTTGTAGAAGCCATCTTCTTTTCATCTTCATCTTTTTTACAGATGGTGTGATGTTTGCTTCCAGAATTTGCTGGTATTTAATTGAATTCATTCTTCCCTCTACCAGTGAAATGTTCCCCGTGCCACTGGCTGCAACACAAGCCCAAAGCATGATCGATCCACCCCTGTGCTTAACAGCTGGAGAGGTGTTCTTTTCATGAAATTCTGCGCCCTTTTTTCTCCAAACATACCTTTGCTCATTGCAGCTAAAAAGTTCTATTTTCACTTCATCAGTCCACAGGACTTGTTTCCAAATGCATCAGGCTTGTTTAGATGTTCCTTTGCAAACTTCTGATGCTGAATTTTGTGGTGAGGATGCAGGAAAGGTTTTCTTCTGATAACTCTCCCATGAGGGTCATATTTGTGCAGGTGTCGCTGCACAGTGGAACAGTGCACCACTGCTCCAGAGTCTGCTAAATCTTCCTGAAGGTCTTTTGCAGTCAAACAGGGGTTTTGATTTGCCTTTCTAGCAATCCTATGAGCAGTTCTCTCGGAAAGTTTTCTTGGCTTTCCAGACCTTAACGTGACCTCCACCATTCTTGTTAACTGCCATTTCTTAATTACATTACTGACTGAGGAAACAGCTACAGGTTTTCCCCGCAATCCAAAGGTAGAGTGTTCCTATGAAACCGTTTGTAAACTGAAATGTCATAAATTGAAGAAGCAGTTACCATTAATTTATATGGGAAAAATTTTTGAGCGTTCCCAGACACAAAAAAACCTACCAAATCAAAGCAAATAACACATAAAACCTAAAATAACTCTAACATACAGTAAAAGCAGGAATGATATGAGAAATATACACCCTTTATAAAGTAGAAATATTGTAGGTATGGTGTAGTTTCACTTACCAAACTCGGGAAGGCAGTGAGCCAAAATCGATTTTGAGAAAAAAAATTGGCATGTACACGCATGCACAAGCAACTGCCCGCACAAGGCTTCATGGTCATTGTAGTCTTTCTCGGGGTAAACACACGTATAAAGCGGGTGTCGTTTTTCATAAAAGCAAAAATTCTCTTTGACTAGCGAAAACAAGTACTAATATAGGTCTTTCGTAACAGCGAGCTGTCGTAAAGTGAATGTTCAAAAAGCCAGGGGAGGGGGGCCACCTGTACCTGAAAACGCTTTGCTATCTTCTTATAGCCTTCTCCTGTTTTGTGTCTGGCTTGATGGTGCAATAATATCAGCGTCGGACTCCAGCGCGAAGACTTCTGAGTTTGAATCCAAGTCCAGTTGAGTGTTGAGCTAGCAACTCGGCCTCGTAAAAACAAGAATAGCTTGCTATGGAAACACCGTCATGACGAAGCCCTGATAACTTCACTGCCCAGTTAAGGGTTCTTCCTCTTTTTCTTCTTCTACATCATTTATTTTAATTTTCAGAGTGCTAGGCAGCTGCTTAGAGGAGCCCATGATTGTTGAGACAAGGTTTGAGGAGTCAGTGTATTTATAAAGCTTTCCTAACTATGACTGTGAACAAGCCATAGCCCTAACAAGCTATTTAAGGTCTGAGACCTGGATAAAAGTTATCTGACAGCTCAAATCTCTTGCGGTGCCCAAACTTTTGTATGGTGCTCCTTTCCTTTCTTTCACTCTAAAATTGTACAAAATGAAAATAATTTTGTTTAAAATCTTGCTTAAAATGTTGAAAAAAATGTTTCATTTTAACTTTGTGACTTTTGGAGACCAGTTCATCTTCTACTCACTTAACTATACACGGTAACAGAAATTTTGACCAGAGGTGTCCAAACTTTTGCACGCCACTGTATATAATAACATTACAAGGTCACCTTTGTCCACGATACAGTCAAGCCTGTCAACCGCCTCGGTAGGCTTCCAATGTACCTGTGGATTTTATGTACTCCGTCTTGAGAGCCACTCTGGCTTGAACGTAATCCCTGGAATGTGGGGACCAAAGTCTTCCTTCTTACTATTCTGGCATTCGAGCACACTACAGCACGACTCCTCTTGGCTCCTCCTTCAGATTTTGAAGAGCCAGAAAGTAAGATTACAGTGGAAACAAATTGTAGGTAAGAATGGAACTTGCTCTATATATATATATATATATATGATATTTATTTTTATCAAGTAAGACATCTACTCTTTTGTTCAATAAAATGAATAAAGGCAGGAGTTTTCCCAATTTAGCAAAGCTTTTGTTTTAGTCAGAGCTTTGTGTTATATTCAATTTCAGTTCTATTAAAATTATAGGATGCCTTTTTGTGATAGTTTTCTCTTTATTGATCCTGAGAGAAAAAAACCCATAAATCAAATAATGTTGGAGAACAGGCCAATCTGTAGTGAGTACAACAAATAGAAGGCAAATAACTAAGTACAGCACGAAGGAGGACACACCACATCTACACTACAGTGAAGGAATAGTATTGATTTATTTAACTAACATGACCATGTAGAGGACAAACATCATTACTTAGGGTACAACATTGTTAATACTGAGGGCTTGGAGTCATTAGATCTGCAAGGACTCATTGGGGTGGGGAATAGATGTGGAGAGCGAAGTTTGCTTTCTGTTAGCACCTATCCTTCGAATATGGACATACATTGTGATAGACGATAAAGGAAACGAGTAAATTTCAAATATCTGTTGTATCCATTACAGAAAATACCTCTTGAGATAAGCTTTTCATATAATGGGGAATTTCCAGCAAGCAGGTACATTCACTGCTTTTAGTAACAAACACCTAGATTGTATACAAGTGTAACTGTAGTTCATAGCAAATTTATTAGCTGCAGAGAGTTTTGGTCCATTCTGAAATCAGAACAGCTGCTCACTGAATGTAAGTCACTTCATTGGGGACACAAGAGGCTGCAGATTCTGTAATATGGAACAACAAACAGCCTGGTCCTGATGCAGGGCTTTGAGCCAAACCATTGACGATTCTATGGAAACCATAGGAAGGGTGCAGAGGAGATTTACAAGGATGTTGCCTGGATTGGGGAGCATGCCTTATGAGAATCTGAGAGGCATTGATCGTGTGGATAGTCAGAGGCTTTTCCCAGGTCTGAAATGGTTGCCACAAGAGGACACAGGTTTACGGTGCTGGGGAGTAGGTACAGAGGAGATGTCAGGGGTAAGTTTTTTTATGCGGAGAGTGGTGAGTACGTGGAACGGGCTGCCGGCAACAGTGGTGGAGGCAGATACAATTGGGTCTTTTAAGAGGCTTTTAGTTAGGCACATGGAGTAAAATAGAGGGCTATAGGTAAGCCTAGTAATTTCTGAGGTGGGGACATGTTTGGCACAGCTTTGTAGGCCAAAGGGCCTGTATTGTGCTGTAGGTTTTCTATGTTTCTATGATTCCCTTCCTACTGTCGATGCTGCTTGGCTCACTGAATTCCTCCAGCAGATTGTTCGCAGTTCTGTCTTTCATTCCCTTTGAGAAATCAACCCTGCAAGAAAATCCATCAAGGAAAGGATCATGAACATCCCAAAATTATGAACCAGGAAGGTTATGGACACACCTGGAGTCAGATTTGTCCAAATTAAACACTTTTAATATCCTAAGGATTCTTAATGATGCCAATTGTCAGATGATGCCATCTCTCAGATGAAACTCAGTGACATTGAGCAAAGCCCTGCCTGTCACTGGTAACTAAGATCCCAACCAGGTTTCATGATGCTGCAGCCATACCCTTACTTCCAATTTCTCCCCTGAACCATAGCTTCAAACCAGGGAGGACAGGCATACACATGCTGATGCCAATGCATCTCTGACTATGAGGAAAAGTGTGGATAAACTTAATTGGACCATTCATTCACATAAACGCCATGACCACAAGAACACTTCAGAAGCTGGGTAAAATGTGACAAACTACTTACTCATCTCCCTTATACCCAAAACCGCATCCATTATCTAGAAGGTGGGAATCAGGGGTGTAAAGGAGTTCACTCCACCTGCTTGGAGTAGAAAGAGCCAAGCAACATTTGAAACTTGGCATCAATCAGGACGATGCAGCCTAGTCGATTGGCACCACCCTAAACGGCCGTTTCCTTCTCCGTCATTACACAGTGGCTACGTTGTGTGCCATCACAAAATGCACTACAATTGCTTACCTAAGGGCAGTCTGACAACACCGCCCACCTCCACACCAAGGACAAATGGCAGCAGGCATACAGGAACACCATCTCTTGCAGGTTCTCCTCCAAATTTACCAGATTTATCTCAAGAAAGCAGCTGACCACCACCTCCTCAGAGCAATTAGGGATGGGCTTTAATGTTAAAAATGTACAAATAAAATAAAAAATTTCCTCCACAAGTGAATCTCCTCCCCTAAAGTTGTGTTCAGTAAAGAAATGGACTCACTCCTTCTTCCCCCCTTCATGCTACTATTACAAATGTATTTGTGCAGACCTCCTTAAGAGTTAAAGCCTCACATTGTAATACAACAGATAAAGACTGTGCAGAATTCCACTGGATATTTCTGGCAGGGTGTTCTACATTCCAAATGTGGAAGCTTCTGGAAAATAAACACTTGCACTGCTAACTAGAATTGTTAGAATTGTAGAATTGTAGAATAGCTTTTCACAAATAAAACAGTGGAGGCATTTTATGTTTCAGGACAGCCATAACATCTCATCCATTGAACACCAAAACCTGACACAAAATGCACTAAACACCCTTTGCGCAATTACCTCATCAGATCCGTTCTACCTCTTAAGGTGAACCCCAACCCAACGTCAGTGTTCCTGAATTCTGTATGCTTCCACCAAATGCAAAGCCCCACAGTTGTTGAAAGACATGATGTTTTGATAGTTTTTAAACCCATCATCAGAACAAAGTTTTAGTTTTAAAACTGCTATCTAGGAGCAAGTTAATTTCAAGAGGAATAAACGTTCACAGCCCACAAAGGTGGAATGATTTGTGATGGGCCAAATGGCCTAATTACATTACCTGCCAGTTAGAAAGCAGGCAAAGATATCATAGAGAAGAAGCAGTTAGCCTGTTATCAGTCTTAGGGGAAAATCTACAATCTATTTTTCAGCAGTGGCAAGAGGAGTCTTAGAAAATAATGAGGCGATTGCTGTATGAAAGAGAAATCACAACAGACAAATGTGTTAAGGTTTTTTTTGAGCTTGTAGCCAGCAGAACAGATAAGGATGAACTCGTCAAGGTATTTGGACTTTAGGATCTCTGATAAAGTGCCACAAAAAAGATCATGAAACAAATAAGAATACATAGAATAAAAACAAAGACTTTGTGAAAAATCTCCATGGATCAGGCTGAACACGTTGAAACAGGAAGCTTCAACACATTCTTCAAAAGAACTTGGAATGAAAGAAACAAGTTAGTTGGAATTAACACCGGAAGTGGGGTAGGGGTCTTGGTGGAACAGGAAATGTTTCTGATACAGTGAGACTATATGATTTGAGGCAGTTAAAATCAGATTGAGATCTGAACATTGAATTCTCCAACTTCTGGTAATCCCCTCCCTCTCCATTCCCCCATCCCAGTTTCCCTCTGCCTCCTCCTCCAGCTGCCTATCACCTCTCTCATGATTCTACCTTCTTCTACTACCCATAGTGCTTTCCCCTTACATTCCTCTACAATTGATCACAATTCTATCTCCTTTACCATAGCATTGGAGAAGGATTGGAACAGAAAAGTTAGGAAAATGTTTAATATAAGGGGAAATATGAGGCTATCAGGCAGGAACTTGGAAGCATAAATTTATGAACAGATGTTCTCAGGGAAATGTACGGAAAAAATGTGGCAAATGTTCAGGGGATATTTGCATGTTCTGCATAGGTACGGTTCAATGAAACAGGGAAAGGATGGTAGGGTACAGGAACTGTGATGTACAAAGGCTGTTATAAATCTAGTCAAGAAAAGAAAAGCTTACAAAAGGTTCAAAATCTAGGTAATGATAGAGATCGAGAAGATTATAAGGCTAGCAGGAAGGAGCTTAAGAATGAAATTAGGAGAGCCAGAAGGGACCATGAGAAGGCCTTGGTGGACAGGATTAAGGAAAACCCCAAGGCGTTCTACAAGTATGTGAAGAGCAAGAGGATAAGACGTGAGAGAATAGGACCAATCAACTGTGACAGCGGAAAAGTGTGTATGGAAATGGAGGAGATAGCAGAGGTACTTAATGAATACTTTGCTTCAGTATTCACTACAAAAAAGGATCTTGGTGATTGTAGGGATGACTTACAGTGGACTGAAATGCTTGAACATATAGATATTAAGAAAGAGGATGTGCTGGAGCTTTTGGAAAGCATCAAGTTAGGTAAGTCACTGAGATCAGACGAGATGTACCCTAGGCTACTGTGGGAGGTGAGGGGAGAGATTGCTGATCCTCTGACGATGATCTTTGCATCATCAATGAGGACCAATCAAAGGATTGGAGGGTTGCAGATGTTGTTCCCTTATTCAAGAAAGGGAGTAGGGATAGCCCAGGAAATTATAGACCAGTGAGTCTTACTTCAGTGGTCTGTAAGTTGATGGAAAAGATCCTGAGAGGAAGGATTTATGAACATTTGGAAAGGCATAATATGATTAAGAATAGCTAGCATGGCTTTGTGAAAGACAGGCCGTGCCTTACAAGCCTGATTGAATTTTTTGAGGATGTGTCTAAACACATTGATGAAGGTAGAGCCGTAGATGTAGTGCATATGGATTTCAGCAAGGCATTTGATAAGGTACCCCACGCAAGGCTTATTGAGAAAGTATGGAGGCATGGGATCCAAGGGGACATTGCTTTATGGATCCATAATTGGCTGGCCCACAGAATGCAAAGAGTGGATGTAGATGGGGCATATTCTGCATGGAGGTTTGTGACCAGTTGTGTGCCTCAGGGACCCCCACTCTTTGTAATTTTTATAAATGACCTGGATGAGGAAGTGGAGGGATGTGTTAGTAAATTTGCTGATGACACAAAGGTTGGGGTTGTTGTGGATAGTGTGGAGGGCTGTCAGAGATTACAGCGGGATATTGATAGGATGCAAAACAAGACTGAGAAGTGGCAGATGGAGTTCAACCCAGATAAGCGTGAAGTGGTTTGTTTTGGTAGGTCAAGTATGATGGCAGAATATAGTATTAATGGTAAGACTCTTGGCAGTGTAGAGGATCAGAGGGATCTTGGGGTCCGAGTCCATAGGACCCTCAAAGCTGTTGTGCAGGTAGGCTCTGTGGTTAAGAAGGCGTATGGTGTATTGGCTTTCATCAATCATGGGATTGAATTTAGGAGCCGAGAGGTAATGTTGCAGCTATATAGGACCCTGGTCAGACCCCACGTGGAGTACTGTGCTCAGTTCTGGTTGCTTCACTGCGGGAAGGATGTGGAAACCATGGAAAGGGTGCAGAGGAGATTTACAAGGATGTTGCCTGGATTGGGGAGCATGCGTTTTGGGAATAGGTTGAGAGAACTTGGCCTTTTCTCGTGGAACAATGGAGGATGATAGGTGACCTGATAGAGGTGTATAAGATGATGAGAGGCATCGATCATGTGGATAGTTAGAGGCTATTTCCCAGGGCTAGAATGGCTAGCTCGAAAGGGCACAGTTTTAAGGTGCTTGGAAATAGGTACAAAGGAGATGTCAGGGTAAGTTTTTTACGCAGAAGGTGGTGAGTATGTGGAATGGGCTGCCAGCGACGGTGGTGGAGGCCGATATGATAGGGTCTTTTAAGAGACTCCTGGATAGGTACATGGAGCTAGGAAAAATAGAGGGCTATGTGTAGCCCTAGATAATTTCTAAGGTAAGGACATGTTCGGTACAGCTTTGTGGGCTGGAGGGCCTGTATTGTGCTGTAGGTTTTCCATGTTTTTTTGTTTCTATATGGGACATCACTGATACCACACATGGAATGTTGTGTCCAATCTAAAGATGTATAAAACCATGAAAGAGGGAGTGCAGCAAATCTTCACATTGATTCCTAGAGATGTGATGAACGAGAAGAATGTAGTCTTGGCAGGATAGATGTAAGGAAATATATTTCCTTATGCAGGGTATCTGGAAGTAGAGATAATTGTCTCAAAATAAGGAGGTAAATAATAATAAGATCAGAATTGAGGTAAGCAGAGATTTCCATAGGTCATGACACTTTAGAATTCTTATCCATGAGGTTTTACGGGCTTCATCACTGAGAATGCTCAAGGCAGAGATGAATGTTCTTTTGTGATGTTGAGTATAAAGTTAGTGCAGGAGAGGTGAAAGCTTGGCCATGATCTTATGAATGGCACATGGGCAGGAGGATTTGTGGCTTCATCAATCTTTCTTCCTTACATTCTTATTCCCATTTCCTAAAACTATCACCACTTCTGTGTGGAAGATTGACTCAATCATCAGAAAGTCACAGCAGAATAATTTACACCCATTGTTATCAACCTGTCTTTTATCTAGGTTCCCTGATTTTTCAGAATAACATATTGTCTCTGCAAATCAGGATTCAGTATTAACATTATTAACATGTACTCAAGTTCCAGATTTTGAGTATGCCACCTGCATTGTTTTGTCTTATAGAACAGTGAAGCACAGGAGCAGACGCTACAGCCCACCATGTCAAATTTAACTAAATCTCTTCTTGCACACAATCCATATCTCTACCTCTACTGAAAATTCATGTCTCTATCTCCCAGCCTCTTAAACACAAAAATTGTACTTGTGTCTGCCCCCTCCCCAAGGGAGGCACAAATCACTTTCTGTTTAAAAATCCTGTCCCACATATCTCCTTTAAACTTCCTCCCTTTCAACTTAAATGTAGTATTTAACATTGTAAATGTAAATGAGTAAACAAATCTCTGAGTTGTATATGGTAACATATATGTGCTTTGAGAATAAATTTACTTTGAGCTTTGAACTATTTACTATTTTGACTCTGGGAGAGAACTGCCGACTCTATCTATGCCACTCATAATTTCATAAAATTCTACCAGGTCTACCCTTAGACTCATACACTCCAGTGGAAAAACACAAATCTGTGCAACCTCGCCTCCTAGCTCATATCAAATAAACCGTGCAACATCCTGGTGAACTTCTACTGCACACTTTCCAAAGTCTCCACGTCCTTCTTGTAATGGGGTGAACTGAATTGTACAGAATACCTCAAGTGTGGCCTCGGTAAGGGTATGATAGGCCACCTATGGTCCTGGAGCAGCATATTGGTTTAAGTGGTTTGGCATGGGCTAGATGGGCTGAAAGGCATGTTTCTGGGCTGCACCATTCTATGACTCTATGATTCTAAGCAAAGTTTTGTGCAACATAGTTCTGCAGCCCTCCCATTGTCTCTCATACACACTACTTCTCTCCCAATCAAGAACTGAACCCAGCCATGAGCATCTAACATGAAATCTAGCCACCTATTAAATCATTTCCAACATCCCGTGCACACTCTCCATAATCATGGACAGTTAGACAAACATAATAAAATTGATGTAAGGGATCAATAAACAAGTTAACAGACAAGACCAGACTGTATTTGAAAGAACCATAAAACCACAATTAGTGAAGAGCCAGTCTCACTGGAGCCCCCGTGTAGGTGGAATGACAGAACAAAATAATTGAAGCAGACACAAAACAAGAATAAAATATCTGATATAAGGAATGTTAGATGTTGTGGTTCCATGTTTTACAGTGCCATATGGCTGATTACAAAAAGGTCCATTGAACATCATGTCTCCAACTGGATTGTGACATTTAAGAGCTTGAAAGGTTTTTCGCCTCTCCTTACAAGCCAGTTTTTCACCATCCATTTCAACTGCACAGGTTGGCAATTTATGTGCTGGGCAAAACCCTGGCACGGGAGAGAGGGGCAAATGGAGAGCAAGCCAAGGCAGGGTTAGGTTGTCACTGAAAGAAAAGAAATATTCAGATCCTCCCCAAATTGATTGTCCCCACCCACTAAATCTCCTCACACACTCCATTTTTATTTTACCCCTACCATGGACTCTTCCCACCCATTAAAATCACCTCTATATCTTACATTCATGCTCCTCTCTCGCTGACAAATTTAGTGAAACAGATGTAAGGAATCTATAAATATGTTAACACAGGAATGATCCCAGTAACGCTCACTTCTTGAAATGTAGGAGTTTCAGTCTTACTTGGCTCTGGAACCAAAGTATTTTCCCTGCTCTGCTAACTACTGTTGTGAAGTTGCCCTTTCGTCCTGCAGTGATAATTCGTGGCTCGTCTAAAATCACCAACCAGTTGCTGGCCTTGAAATGGAAGAGCACCAGTTAGGTTCACTAAACCTGTGGTGCACTGTTTGCCAAAAGCAAGTGTTCCAGGGGAAGCTGCTCAGACCTTCACTCGTGAACAAAGTCTAAAATATCGAGTATAAACAAATAGGCTTCACCCAAGGAACAGCCTTTCTTCGATGCTCTTTGGTATTGCAGAGCACATGGGGAGCTCAGCTAACTTTAAAGTAAGGTTGGCTATAGGGATCGGTGCCAATAAGAGATCAGGTTGTGAATGTAGACCCTGTATTTTAGGATAGGAGCATGGTGAAGGAAGTAGCTGGGGGTGTTAATCTGGCGCAATGGTAAGGAGGCATTTGCTGGGAGGATGAGAGAGAGGTCAGACCAGCTGATTTGCAAGGGGCTATGTTAGCATTTTATTAATAGTTAAGACTGGTGGGTTGAGAAAAGCATCAAGTCATGAGGGTAGCCAGTGCTGGGATCAGGAGGTTGGTTCAGGGGTCGGTTTAGGAAGCTTGAACAAGTTGGATGGTAGAAAGGTTGTGTTAAGAAGGTTTTAGAGGGGTTGTATTGGGACATTAGTTAAGGGATCAGATTGTGCTTGGAAATTCAAAGAAGGGTTGATTTGGAGGTAGCACATGTGGTTGGAGAACTCACCACGGTTGGTAGAGGCATCAGCTTCTGAGATTGGTAGAGGGGTTGGATTGAGGAGTTAGAGGGGGTGGATTTGATGGCTAGTAGAGGGGTGGATTGGGCTGCATGTAGACGGGTTGGATTGGATGGCTGGCAGAGAGACAGATCAGGTTGCTGGTAGAGGGGTTCGAATTGGCTAGTGGTAGAGGGGTTGGATTGGGCTGCTGGTAAAGGGGTTGAGTTGGACTGATGGTAGAGGGGTTCTATTGGGCTGGTAGAGGGATAGATTAGGCTGGTGTAGAGGGGTAGATTGAACTGCTAGTAGAGGGGTTGATTGAGCTGGTGTAGAGGGGTAGATTGGGCTGCTGGTAGAGGGGTTAATTGAGCTGGTGTAGAAGGGTAGATTGAGCTGCTAGTAGAGGGGTTGATTGGGCTGGTGTAGAGGGGTAGATTGGGCTGCTAGTAGAGGGGTTAGATTGGATGGTTGATAGAGGGACTGTATTGGGCTGCTGCTGGATAGGTTGGATTGGATTACTGGCTGGTTGAGGAGTGGATTGGGCTGGCAGAGGGGCTGGGTTGGGCTGTTGGTAGAAGGGTTTGGGTGGATTGTATGGCTGGTAGAAGAGTGGACTGGATGGCTTGTAGAGGGGTTGGATTGGGCAGCTGGTAGAGGGGTTGTATTGGGCAGCTGGTAGAGGGGTTGGATTGGGCAGCTGGTAGAGTGGTTGGATTGGGCAGCTGGTAGAGGGGTTAGATTGGGCAGCTTGTAGAGGGGTTGGATTGGGCAGCTGGTAGAGGGGTTGGATTGGGCAGCTGGTAGAGGGGTTGGATTGGGCAGCTGGTAGAGGGGTTGGATTGGGCAGCTGGTAGAGGGGTTGGATTGGGCATCTGGTAGAGGGGTTGGATTGGGCAGCTGGTAGAGGGGTTGGATTGGGCAGCTGGTAGAGGAGTTGAGTTGAGCTGCAGGTAGAGGGGTTGGATTGTGCTGCTGGTAGAGGGGTTGGATTGGGCAGCTGGTAGAGGAGTTGAGTTGGGCTGCAGGTAGAGGGGTTGGATTGTGCTGCTGGTAGAGGACTGGATTGGTCTGCTGGTAGAGTGGTTGGATTGGGCAGCTGGTAGAGTGGTTGGATTGGGCATCTGGTAGAAGGGTTGGAATGGTCTGCTGGTAGAGTGGTTGGATTGGGCAGCTGGTAGGTTGGATTGGTCTGCTGGTAGAGGGGTTAGATTGGTCTGCTGGTAGAGGGGTTGGATTGTGCTGCTGGTAGGAGGGTTTGATTAGATGACTGGCAGAGGGCTTGGTTTGGATGGCTAATAGAGGAGTGGATTGGATGGCTGTAGATGTTTGGTTGGGCTGCTGGTAGAGGGGTTGGGTTGGTTGATGTTAGAGAGGATGTATTGGGCTGGTGTAGAGGGGAGGATTGGGCTGCTGGTACAGGAGTTGGGTTGGGCTGTTTGCAGAGGGGTTGGATTGGGCTGCTGGTAGAGTGGTTGGGTTGGGCTGCATGTAGAGAGGTTGTTTTGGATGGACGGTAGATGGGTCGGATTGGATGGCTGGTAGAGAGGTGAATAGGCTGTTGGTAGAGGGATTCGATTTGGCTAGTGGTAGAGGGGTGGATTGGGCTGCTGGCAGAGGAGTTGAGTTGAATGGCTGGCAGAGAAGTGGGCTGGGCTGCTGGTAGAGGTGTGGATGGGGTTCTGGTGGAGGAGTTCGAGTGGGCTGCACATACGGGGAGGATTGGGCTGCTGGTAGAGGGGCTGGACTGGATGGTGTGCAGAAAGGTTGGTTTGGATGGCTGATGGGGGACAGATCAGGCTGCTGGTAGAGGGGTTGGTTGGGCTTCAGGTAAAGTGGTTGAGTTATGCTGCTGGTAGAGAGATTGGATTGGATGGTTGGTAGAGTCATTTTGTTGGGCTGATGGTGGAGGGGTTATATTGGGCTGGTGGTAGATGGGTGGATTGGGCTGGTGTAGAGGGGTAGATTAGGATGGTGTAGAGGGGTAGATTAGGCTGGTGTAGATGGGTGTATTGGGCTGGTGTAGAGGGGTTGGATTGCCCTGCAGGCAGAGGGACTTGATTGGACTGATGGTCGAGATGTTCAGGCTGGAAGGATGGTAGGTTGTTTAGGTCATCAGAACAGTAGAGGAATGGCAGTGGTGTTTAATTAGGATTTGGGAGAAAGCAGCAATGTGAGGGATAGAGGATGGTAATGTAAGTAGATGGAGGAGGATTCAGGACTGACAGGGAGGTTGTGTTGGATGAGAGGCAGAAGTATTCTGAAGCCTCTTCTGGAGTATGAAGGGAAGCTGATGGACCAATCAAGGTGGATTGAAAGAAAGGCTGAATTGGGAGGCTGATGAGCCTATGCCAGGACATTAGTAGAAGGTTTGGGCTAAGAGTGCAAATCAAGGTGAGTGGAGTTTTGGTGGTTGATGTATGGAAGGATCAGAAGGGATGGTTGGTGGGAGGGAGAAATTTGGAGATTGATGAAGGGCTGGGTGTGGATATTGGAGGATGGATGGGTTGGAATGTTGAATGAGTGGTTGAGTAAAGAGGCTGGTGGATGGCCAGACTAGAAGCTGAACAAAACAGGACAGGAGGTTTGTTGGAAGAGGTTGATACAGGCATTGGGAATTTGGTGAAGAAGATTATTGGAGTTGTTGGCTTGTTTCGTTACACACCATCAGATTTTCACTGTCTGTTCAACTGTTAAGTGTGAATTGGTCTTTAAGAATCAGGTTAAATGCCCGATAACATTTCCATAGCACAATAAAAAGGCTGGAACTGCCCAATAGTTCATGTCCTACCTGTGAATGAGAAACAAAGTTAATGTTTGTATTTGATAAGTTTCTCTCAGTGCAGATGAGATCTCACAAACCTGAAACATTTAATGTTTCTCCGGCCAAGGAAGCTGTCTTCTTTGCAGCCAGCATCTGCAGTATTTTGTTTTTGGATAAGAAATCCACTTAACAGATTAGCTCCCCATCAATACATCAGCCGATATGAAAGCACTGTGCTAATTTGCTTGTGTCTGCTGTACATTGCTGATGAAGATCTCTTAATAACTAACTTAATTTGAATAAATCCCTGTATTAATATGCCTCTCATATTAATGACTGTAAAAATAACTTACGAATTCATTCTAATGATGAAGCAGGTCCTTTAAATTGTAAGCCAGTAAGCTTTGGCGACTGGTAGAATCCACAAAACAAAATCCCATAATTGGATTAATGTGATAATTGTTTTATTGGACATCTCCTCGCTGACAGTCAACATGGGTGCACTTCAAGGATATTTGCTTAGCTCACCGTTCTACTCCCCTTGCTCCCATGATTGTGTGGCTAGGACAGTTCAAACGCCCCCTATAAATTCACCAGTGACACCACTATTGTTGGCAGAATCTCAGATGGTGACGAGAAGCAACAGGAGTGAGATAGATCAATTGGTTGAGAGGTGTTGTAACATCAACCTCGCATTCAATGTCAGCAGGAACAAGGAATTGTTTGAGAACTTCAGGAATAGGAAGTCTTCAGTGAGGAGTCAGCGGTGGAGAAGGGTGAGCATCGTCATTCTAGAGGGCCTATCCTGGACCCAACATTCTGATGCCATCATGAAAGAGGCATACCAGCGGCTGTACTTCATTAGGAGTTGGAGGAGATCTGACATGTCACCATAAACACTGGCATCACTGCCTGGTATGGAGGCTCCAATGCACAGGATCAAAAGAGGCTGCAGAGTGTTGCAGACTCAGCCAGCTCCATCACGGGCACAACTCTCCCCATCATCGAGGACATCTTCAAGTAGCAGTCCCTCAAGAATGTGTCAGCCATCGTTAAGGATCCTCACCATCGGAACTTACCCTCTTCTTGTGGCTACCATCAAGCTGGAGGTATAGGAACCTGGAGACACGCATTCAGTGTTTCAGGAACAGCTTTTTCCCCTTTACCATCAGATTTCTGAATGGTCCATGAATCCATGAACACAACTTCATTACTTTTCTTCTGCACGATTTACTTATTTTATTGTAACTTAGAGAAATTGTTTTTGTCTTGCACTAGACTGGAGCTACAACAATAACACATTTCATGACCTATGTCAGTGACAATAAACTTGATTCTAAGTCTGGTTTACTGGTTTATGATTGTCATGTCTTCTGGGTTTCAGTGAACATAGAGCAAAGAAATCTACAGCACATTACAGGCCTTTTGGCCCACAATGTTGTGCCGACCATGTAACCTACCCTAGAAGCTGCCTAGAATTTCCCTACCACACAGCCATCTATGTTTCTAAGCACCATGTGCATATCTAAGAGTCTTTTAAAAGACCCTATTGTATCCTCCTCTACCACCTTCACTGGCAGTGCATTCCACACACCCACCACTCTCTGTGTGAAAAACTTACCCCTGACATCCCCTCCATACCTACTTCCAAACACCTTAAAACTATGCCCCCTCAAGTTAGCCATCTCAGCCCTGGGAAAAAGCCTCTCGCTATCCACATGATCAATGCCTCTCATCATCTTATACACTTCTATCAGGTCACCTCTCATCTTCCATTGCTCCAAGGAGAAAAGGCCGAGTTCACACAACCTGTTCTCATAAGGCATGCTCTCCAATCCAGGCAACATCCTCGTAAATCTCCTCTGCACTCTTTCTACAGTATCCACATCCTTCCTTTAGTGAGGTGACCAGAAATGAACAGAGTACTTCAGAAAACTTTTCAGTATGTTTTCTGTTTAGGTGGCATCCATACATAAGTACATTGAGGAACTGACAAGGAAAAGCAGATTGCAGAATATGGTGTTACAGTTACAGAGAAAGTCCAGCTCTGAGATTGTTTAATGTCATTTCCGGTACATGAGTGTGAAGGAGAGTGAAATACTGTTACTCTGGATCTAATTCAGCACAAAGGAAAAACAATAAGATAAAGAGCACGATAATGAAAAACACAGTAAATAGCTTATATAAATACATTGATTGTTAATAACTGTGGTGAACTACATATACCTGTCTGGACACGCCCCCTGCTGACTGCCCCTGTGGCTCCTCCCACAGACCTCTGTATAAAGGCGATCAAGGCCTGAGCCCGGCCTCTCAGTCTCCAGGATGTAGTATGGTGGTCACTCACTGCTTGTTCCTTCTTCCAGTAAATAAAAGCCGATATCTCGCCTTTACATCTCAGAGAGAGTTATTGATGGTACATCAATAACATAAAGTGATGCTATGCACAGGAGTGTCGACACAAGGTGACTCTGACAGGAAATGATAAAGTAAGGGTGGTTAGTGGCTGGACGTATTGATCAGCCTTACTGCTTGGGGGAAGTAACTTCTTGAGTCTGGTCTTCCTGGAGTGGATGCCACATAGCCTCCTCCCTAGTGGGGAATGGGTAAGCCAATGAGCAGGGTCGGTGGGATCCTTCATGATGTCACTGGTCCTTTTCTGACCCCTTTCTGTGTGTATACGTGTCCTTGATAGCAGGCAGGCTGGTGCCAGTGATGTGTTGCGCAGTTTTGACCGCCCATTGCACAGCCTAGCTGTATATGGCAGCGCAGTTTATGTACCATGCAGTGATGCAACATGTTAGTAAGCTCTCATCGCAGATCAGAATTAGAATCAGGTTTAATATCACTGGCATATGTCCTTAACTTTGTTGTTTTGCAGCAGCAGTACATTGCAATGCCTAATAAAAAAGCAGTATAAATGATGATAAGAAATATATAGAGTGTATACTATAATATATATAATTAAATAAGCAATGTAGAAAGAGGGGGAAATAATGAGGGAGTGTAAACATGAGAAATTCTGGAGATGCTGGAAATCCAGAGAAACACACACAAAAAGAACGAGTAGGGGTCTTGGTCTGAAATGTTGACAGTTTATTCATTTCAATAGATGCTTCCTGACCTGTGAGTGAGGTAGGATGCCAGCTTTCTGAGACATTGCCTATTGAAGATGTCCTGAATGTTGGGGAGGCTAGTGCCCATGATGGAGCTGGCAGAGTTCTCAACATTCTGCAGCTTTTTCCCTCCCTACCAGACAGTGATGCATCCAATTTGAATGCTTTCCTTGGTACATCTGTAGAAACTGGCTCGTCTTTGGTGGCATACCAAATCTTCTTAAGCTGTCAATGAAATACAGCCACTGTCGTGTCTTCTTAGTAATGACATCAATATGTGGGCCCAGACGGATCCTCTGAGATGTTGATGTCCAGGAACTTAAAACTGCTCCCCCTTTCCACTGCTGACCCCTCAATGAGGACTGGTGTGTGTTCTCTTCCCCTTTCTGAAATCCACAATCAGTTCCTTGGTCTTGCTGATGTTGTTGTTGCGACACCACTCAGCAAGCTGATCTATCTTGCTCCTCATCACCATCTGAAACTGTGTCATCAGCAAATTTATAGATGGCATTTGAGCTGTGTGTAGCCACACAGTCACGGGTGTAGAGAAAACAATGAGCTCAACGCGCGTGCTGTAGAAGGTCCTGAGTATTGATGTGCATTGTCCATCTTTCTTGAGCATCCTCAAAAACTAGAAACATTGGTGAGCTTTCCAGATTGTGTAGAATGTGTTCTGGAGCCATGACAGGTTGTGTGAGATGAACACTCCCAGGTGTTTGAAACTGCTCACGGTTTCCATTGCTGTGCCACTGATATAAAGAGGGATACAAGTGGTACAAGTTCCACTGAAGTTGATAACCACCTCTTCTGTCTTGTTAACATTGAGGAAAAGGTTATTTGTCTGGTAAGGAGCAGTACAGGTTGACCAATAAATTGCAAGGACCTGTTGAGAACAAAGGATTGATTGAAACTTCAAGGATTAGTTTTAATGTATAAAATGTCTCTTCAAGAGCCTGATACTATCAGGATAGAAGCTGTCCTTGAGCTTACTGGTATGTGTTTTCAAGGTTTTGCATTTTTATTGGATGGGAGGGGGAAAAAGAGAGCAAGGCCAGAGTGGGAGGGTATTTGATTATGTTCATTGTTTTGACAAAGGAATAGAAGAGCAGTTGGTTTATGTGAAAAATTGGTTTGCATCCACAACTCTGCAATTTCTTGTTGCTATACCAAGCTGTGATGCCCTTGAGGTTGGACCAAGACAAGCTTTGATGATGCTTACACTTATACCTGTGGGTCTCAACCATCTCCACCTCAGCACCACATATACAGATAGAGTTGACTCTCCACCAAGCTTTTTGAAATTACTCACCAGCTCTTTGTTTTGCTGACAATGGAAAAAGGCCATTGTTCTGGCACTATGAATCTGATTCTATCTCCTTCCTACACTCTATCTCATTGTTGCTTGAAATCTGGCCTACTACAGCAGTCACAGGGTCAAGAATGTATAAGGTGTAAAGAAAGAAGCTGAAATAATGTCATGATAACCCACCTTGGTGATTAATAACTAGGAAAACAGAGACTCCCAGCTCTAATTCCACTTCTTCAGAATTAGTGGAACATAATAGAAACACGCTGTTTGCTGATGATGCAGCAGTCACAACCCACACTCTACAACACCTCCACAGTTTGATGGATCACTTCTCACAGGCCTACAAGGAATTTGGTCTATCAACCTGAAAAAGACAAATGTCTCGGGACAAGACGCAGAGGTACCACCAGTCATTACCATGGATAACTACAAACTGGACGTTGCTCAACAGTTCACGTTCCTGGGTCCATCATCAGTGACAACCTTTCCTGTGATGCAGAAATCATCAAGCACACCGAGAAGTCTGCAATTACTCTTTCCTGCCTCTCCACATGAATCTGGGAGAGCTCCAAACTTTCAGTCAAAACAAAGGTGGCAGTGTACAACACTTGTGTCACTAGCACACTGCTGTACAGCAGCAAGACCTGGAGAACATACGCTAGACAGGAGAGAGGACTCAACTCCTTCCATTTAAGATGCCTTCATCCCATCTTGAGCACCTCCAGGAGAAGCAGAATACCCAGTGCTGAGGTTCTCCCTCATACCAAACTCCCTATCATGTATGCCCTGCTCAGACAGCATGGGCTGGGCTGGCTGGGTCATGTCTGCCGTGCGCAGGATGGCTGCATCCCAAAAGACTTCTTCTACAGTGAGCTGGCTTCAGGCAAGAGAACCACTGGCTGCCTGCAACTGTGCTACGAGGATATCTGCAAGTGGGACATAAGGGCGTTGGACATCAAGATTGAGTCCTGGGAGGAAATTGCAGCTGACTGCACCGGAGGCGAGGAAAAGTCAGGCAAGGAAAAGTTCCTGAAAAGTGGCAGAAGGCAAAGGGGCTCACAGAAAGGATTGCTGCATCTCCAGCCAAGCTGAGGCCACTTACAGATGCGACCTTTGCAACAGAGGCTGTCAGTCTCGCATTGGCCTCATCAGCCACAGGTGGCACTGCACCAACAATGGACCATGGTCAACCTCAACCATTGGTGGGCCACACACACAGAGGAGAAGTGGAGTCTCACTTTAGGATCCTATCTGCAAGCCTATGCTACACTGCCTTGATAACACATCAGACTATCAGCTAGATTTTTGACCTTTAATTAAATCAGCAACTTTTTGCTCTGAAGTAGCAGTATTACCAAGCTGAGCCCACGCTAACAGGTTCAGTAGAAGATTTAAGTTTGTCCCAGGGATGAGCAACTGGCAGGATCATCATTTAAATTAGATTATATGCCGGGGAGTGCAGGTTTTACGTCAACAGAGCCTGAGTGGGTCCACTCGCAGTGCCGAGTGACTAAACGTGGGATCCAGTCGCAAGTGTTTAAATGGATACGCTTGGTGGTAAAGAGCCTCTGTTTGAGGTTCCAGTTCAGGCGAGGCTTTAAACTGAGGTCCAATCCGCTCATTCATCTTCCATTTGCTACTTCGGTGTCAAGCTGGGCGTTATCTATGGCACAGATGTGCATCTGGCAGAGACACTGCATCACTACTCCAGCAACCTGAGCTCAGTCTGACCTCACCAGCTATCAGTGTGAACCTTGCATACTCTCCATGTGACCACACAGGTTCTGTTTGGGTGCTCCTGGTTCTTCCCACATCTGAGAGACATGAGGTTAGTTAAGTACTATCATTGTTTCTTGTATATAGATAAGTGGTAAAAATCTGTGGATGGAGGGTGGGGTTTGTTGATGAGAAAGTGTTGGGACCAGAGGCAAATGTTGGGTCAGTTCTGCTCGTTGCTCCACTCTTCTCTGCACTGTCTGAGGCTGTGGGCCTGCTCTGGGCTACGTGTCTGTATGCTGCTGATATTCTGCTCTGCTGTGTGATGAAGTGAGTCTGAGGCTGTGGGCCTACTCCGGGCTTCGCGTCTGTATGCTGCTGACATTCTGCTCTGCTGTGTGATGAAGTGAGTCTGAGGCTGTGGGCCTACTCCGGGCTTCGTATCTGTATGCTGCTGATATTCTGCTCTGCTGTGTGATGAAGTGAGTCTGAGGCTGTGGGCCTACTCCGGGCTACGCGTCTGTATGCTGCTGATATTCTGCTCTGCTGTGTGATGAAGTGAGTCTGAGGCTGTGGGCCTACTCTGGGCTACGTGTCTGTATGCTGCTGATATGCTGCTCTGCTGTGTGATGAAGTGAGTCTGAGGCTGTGGGCCTACTCCGGGCTACGTGTCTGTATGCTGCTGATATTATGCTCTACTGTGTGATGAAGTAAGTCTGAGGCTGTGGGCCTACTCCGGGCTACGTGTCTGTATGCTGCTGATATTATGCTCTGCTGTGTGATGAAGGTAGTCTGAGGCTGTGGGCCTACTCCGGGTTTCGCATCTGTATGCTGCTGATATTCTGCTCTGCTGTGTGATGAAGTGAGTCTGAGGCTGTGGGCCTACTCCGGGTTTCGCATCTGTATGCTGCTGATATTCTGCTCTGCTGTGTGATGAAATGAGGCTGAGGCTGTGGGCCTGCTCAGGCTGCTCTGGGCTTCGTGTCTGTGGAGTCACTTTTGTCCTGTATACTGTTGCTTGCTTTTATTGTTTGCACAATGTGTTTCGATTTTCCCTCTCTGCACATTGGGTGTTTGATGGATTTTTTAAAATGGTTTCTTGTTTAGTGGCTGCCTGTAAGGAGAGGAATCTCAAGGCTGTATAATGTCTACGTACTTTGATAATAAATGTACTTTGAACCTTGAAATCATGGAGTTATAGAACACCAAAACAAGCCCTTTGGACCAACTTGCCCAAGATAACCAAGATCACCATCTAAACTTGTCCCATTTGACTGTGTTTGGCTCGTTCCTCTAAACCAGGGGTTCCCAACCTTTTTTATGTCATGGAGCCTGACCATTATCCAAGGGGTTCGTGGACCTCAGGTTGGGAACACCTGTTTAGAATTTCCTATCCTTGTTCTCATCCAGCTGCCTTTTAAATGTTGCTATTGGCTGTCCCTCAATCACTTCTGGCAGATCTCTTCATATACTGAGTGAAGTTGCCCATCAGATCCTTATTAAATCTTTCCCCTCTCACCTTAAACCTTTGCCCTTCAGTCTTCCACTCCCCCTTTCTGGGAAAACGACGATGTGCACTCCCCTTGTTTAGGCTCCCCGATCTCCTGCGCTCCAGAAGTTAAGGTCCTAGTCTGCCTAGACTCTCCCTCTAACTCTGGCTCTTGAGTTACGGCCGCATCTAAATGTGGGGAGAAATAAAATGGCCAAGGGCATCGGTTTTTATTTTGTAAAAGTGAATACCTGGAGTTGAGCATGGATGGTGGGATGAAGAACCTGTTTCTGTGGTTCCTCTCCCCATAGCTCTATGACTCTAATTTTTATTTATAAACCTACCTCACCAAACTATCATTTAGCATTGCCACAATATTGTACTTCGGAGCTTGTGTGTGTAAATTGCTTCTAAAATTATAAAAGCAATTGTATTATAAAAGTATTTCATTGACTGGCAAACACATCGGACCATGAAAGTTGCTACTTAAATGCATCTTCCCCCCTTCCTTCTCAGTCCTTAAAAGGGTCTTTGCCAGAAACGTTGACTATACATTCATTTTCATTGATACTGCCTGACCTGCTGAAGTTCCTTCTGCATTTGGTGCCTATTACTTAAATGGGATTCTTTGTTTTAGTATTTCCAATTGGTTCTAATTAATATCTTATTTTCATAAATCTGCCTCTTAATTACATAACTAACCATGTGATGAGCACAGCAGATCACTAACTATTTTGTTGGGCACTGTACTTAACCCAAGTGTGTGCTGCCCAGACATTGAAGATCAAACATGCAGGCAAGAGAGAGCTCATTCAGTAGGCAGACCTCACGACTTCTGTCCTCACCCTAGAACTGGCATAAATCACCAGGCAGAATTTTTCACCTGAGGGTAGGCTTGCTATCAGCATTAATTGGAATATAATAGCGCTGCACAATCAATCTGCAATAAATGAAGTTGCACACAGGATAAAGCTTGATTTTAATTGCTTTTGGATGGCTGAATTGTCCCTTAAAGGTATTGCTAAGCATGTAATGAACATATTATTTCAATTTATAATGGTGACATGGAAATGCCTGGCTCGATGATTGGGAGAAGTGGGGTTCCAATTCATGATGCACTAGCACAAGAATGAGGAAAAGAGAGAGCTGGGATGGGCTTTGTTTGAATTGATCTGGGACCAGAGCCTAATTGAATTGAAAAACCATGCAAGTACATAAGATTTTGAACAAAATAGTTAGGCACTTCAAACAAGGAATATTAAAGAGAAAGGGTAATGCAGTGATATGGGTTATGATAACCCTAACATGTTATAAAGGCTCAAAGCATTCATGCAAAATCTCTAATTATTGTCACAGTAGGTAAGCTGGTTGAATAAAATCAAAATTTAAGCCATTTTATCTTAAGCCATTAGATCTAACATATAGAGAGGCTTTGAGGAAAGGGCAGCAGAATAAAGGGTGAAAGGTAGTAAGGTAGAAGGGCTAAAGTGTGTGTACTTCAATGCAAGAAGCATCAGGAACAAAGGTGATAAACTGAGAGCTTGGATACATACATGGAATTATGATGTACTGGTCATTACAGAGACTTGGCTGGCACCAGGGCAGGAATGGATTCTTAATATTCCTGGATTTCAGTGCTTTAAAAGGGATAGAGAGGGGGAAAAGGGGAGGAGGGGTGGCATGAATGGTCAGGGATACTATTACAGCTACAGAAAGGGTGGGGAATGTAGCAGGATCCTCTTTTGAGTCAGTATGGGTGGAAGTCAGGAACAGAAAGGGAGCAGTTACTCTACTGGGGGTATTCTATAGGCCCCCTGGTAGCAGCAGAGATACTGAGGAGCAGATTGGGAGGCAGATTTTGGAAAGGTGCAAAAATAACCAGAGTTGTTATCATGGGTGACTTTAACTTCCCTAATATTGATTGGCACCTGATTAGTTCCAATGGTTTAGACGGGGCAGAGTTTGTTAAGTGTGTCCAGGACGGATTCCTGTCAGGTTGACTAGGGGGAATGCCATACTAGATCTAGTATTAGGTAACGAACCGGGTCAGGTCACAGATCTCTCAGTGGGTGAGCACCTGGAGGACAGGACCACTGCTCCCTGGCCTTTAACATTATCTTTGAAAAGGATAGAATCAGCGAGGACAGGAAAATTTTTAATTGAGAAAGGGCAAATTATGAGGCTATAAGGCTAGAACTTGCAGGTGTAAATTGGGATGATGTTTTTGCAGGGAAATGTACTATGGACATGTGGTCGATGTTTAGGGATCTCTTGCAGGGTGTTAGGGATAAATTTATCCTGGTGAGGAAGATAAAGAATGGTAGGGTGAAGGAACCATGGGTGACAAGTGAGATGGAGAATCTAGTCAGGTGGAAGAAGGCAGCATACATGAGGTTTAGGAAGCAAAGATCAGATAGGGCTATTGAGGAATATAGGGTAGCAAGGAAGGAGCTTAAGAGGGGGCTGAGGAGAGCAAGAAGGGGGCATGAGATGGCCTTGGCGAGTAGGGTAAAGGAAAACTCTAAGGCATTCTTCAATTATGTGAAGAACAAAAGGATGGCAGGAGTAGGACGGATTAGAGATAAAAGTGGGAAGATGTGCCTGGAGGCTGTGGAAGTGAGTGAGGTCCTCAATGAATACTTCTCTTTGGTATTCACCAATGAGAGGGAACTTGATGACAGTGAGGACAATATGAGTGAAGTTGATGTTCTGGAGCATGCTAATATTAAGGGAGAGGAGGTGTTGGAGTTGTTAAAATACATTAGGATGGATAAGTCTCCGGGGCCTGATGGAATATTCCCCAGGCTGCTCCACAAGGCAAGGGAAGAGATTGCTGAACCTCTGGCTAGGATCTCTATGTCCTCATTGTCCACGGGAATGGTACCGGAGAATTGGAGGGAGGCGAATGTTGTCCCCTTGTTCAAAAAAGGTAGTAGGGATAGTCTGGGTAATTATAGACTGGTGAGCCTTACGTCTGTGGTGGGAAAGCTGTTGGAAAAGATTCTTAGAGATATGATCTATGGGCATGTAGGGAATCATGGTCTGATCAGGAACAGTCAGCATGGCTTTGTGAAGGGCAGATCATGTCTAACAAGCCTGATAGAGTTCTTTGAGGAGGTCACCAGGCATATAGAGAGGGTAGTGCAGTGGAAGTGATTTACATGGATTTTAGTAAGACATTTGACAAGGTACCACACGGTAGGCTTATTCAGAAAGTCATATTGTATGGGATCCAGGGAAGTTTGGCCAGGTGGATTCAGAATTGGCTGCAGAAAGTAGAGGGTCATGGTGGAGGGAGTACATTCGGATTGGAGGGTTGTGACTAGTGGTGTCCCACAAGGATTGGTTAGGGGACCTCTACTTTTCGTGATTTTTATTAACGACCTGGATGTGGTGGTAGAAGGGTGGGTTGGCAAGTTTGCAGACGACACAAAGGTTGGTGGTGTTGTAGTTAGTGTAGAGGATTGTCAAAGATTGCAGAGAGACATTGATAGGGTGCAGAAGTGGGCTGAGAAGTGGCAGATGGAGTTCAACCCGGAGAAGTGTGAGGTGGTATATTTTGGAAGGACAAAATCCAAGGCAGAGTACAAAGTAAATGGCAGGATACTTGGTAGTGTGGAGGAGCAGAGGGATCTGGGGGTACATGTCCACAGATCCCTGAAAGTTGCCTCACAGGTAGATAGAGTAGTTAAGAAAGCTTATGGAGTGTTAGCTTTCATAAGTCAAGGGATAGAGTTTAAGAGTCACACGTTAATGATGTAGCTCTATAAAACTCTGGTTAGGCCACACTTGGAGTACTGTGTCCAGTTCTGGTCGCCTCACTATAGGAAGGATGTGGAAGCATTGGAAAAGGTACAGAGCAGATTTACCAGGATGCTGCCTGGTTTATATGGAAGGCAGGGTTTAAGGGTCGACACAACATTGTGGGCCAAAGGGCCTGTCCTGTGCTGAATTGTTCTATCTGAATTCATGATGCATTTATAAATACGATAGACAAATAAAAACACACATAGAAATAAAAAGATTGAGGGATTCTAACTTGCACCTGAGCTGTTCCTAATGTATAAGAACGATTTGATGAGGGTATCCAGTGTAATATATCCAGGATTGGGTGCTACTGTGGGTGGAGATGGTGATGAGCAGAAGATTCAGGGGATGTAGAAAAGATGACTGAGGGAATAGTCATAAACAAGACATAGCAATTTTAAAATGTTGAGGGTTTAAATTTTGGTGTTTAGAGGGACAAGCACTTGAATCACTGGAAGGCAACCAACACGAGTAGAGAACCATTAGGAAGGCTTACAGCATGTTAGACATTATTGCAAGATGATTTGCATATGTGTTGAGTCAAAGACACAGAGGCTATACAGGTGCTGGCACCTGTATTCTTATGTGTAGCTTCCTACCTAAGGAAGGATGTACTGTGACACAAGTTCACCAGATTGATTCGGGTTTGGTGGCTTGCCAGTGGCAGACTAAGCCTCACATTATTGAGAAATATGAGAAGAGAACCGATGGAAATATATCAAATTTTTACAAGTTCTGCCAGAGTAGATGCAAAGACGATATTTTCTGAGCCAGGGGATCCAGAAACATGGGTTGACGTCTTAAAATAATGGACCAACCTTTCAGGACTGAGGTAGTTAAAGCTCAACTATATTTGGAATGTTTGAGCATGTCTCCATTCGAGCAACGGACCAGCAGCTGTGGTGTTCGTCATTACGGCTGAGAAAAAACAACCTGCAGCCACACTCCTCCTCATATAAAATGGAAAATAGGGTTTCAGATTACAGAAAACCGTCAGACTGGGAGCTTTCTAGGAAGACAAACATTCTACAATTTGGGGCTGCTTTATACTTCTAAGGCAGAGATAGAAAGATTTTTGATAAGCATATAGGAGAAATGTTACTGAGGGTAGAAAAATTGGAGCTGAGGTTACAATTAGATCGGCCATGAGCTTACCAAATAATGGACCAGATAAGCTGCCGGGTGGTCTAATCCTACTTTGGATTCATAAATTCTGTATCAATCAAAAGGAGAATTCATACATTTCATATTCATAGTTCAGCAAAGTCAATCACATATAAATTTACCTCTAATGGGGCTGTCTTATTCTAGTGGTGCCCAGCAACATGGCAGAGTAGGGTGGTTAGTAGGTGTCAGCTTTTGCCTCTGACATGATCACTGTGGATTCATCTCACTCCAGTGACTTCAGCCAATTGATATCCGATGTAATACTGAGATAAAGGTGTGTGGTAGAAGGGCCTGACGTTCAGACAGTATGCTAATTCAAGACAATCTCAACATCTCAGGCAAACATAAAATACTTGGCAGTACTTGTTTGATGATCACATGTTATTCTTTCCAGTGTGCTGAAATATATTTATCCCTCTGTAAATATCATAATCCAAGGAATAGGTTTCCAGGATAGTATCAAATTGCTTATGTGGAAACTTTCTGTATGTTACCCACCTTCCAACAATTACAATGCTTCATAAGTTACAGTCCTGATGCAGGGTTTTGTCTGGAAACGTTGACAACTCCTTTCCTCCCACAGGTGATGCTCCTCCAGCTTTTTGTGTGTTGCTTCAGAAATTACTTCACTGGTTGTAAAGGGCTTTGGGACATTCTGACTGTGCTGAAGAAGAAATCCTAGTCTTCTCTATAAGCTACCGTTATTCAACTCAGCACATTTCCTCTGCTTCCCCTGGCTTCTCCTACCAATGTGAAGGGAGATGAATGCACACAGTCATGAGCCAATATGCTTGAGTGTGCAGGACACTAATAATCGAAGGCAGACATCTTCCCCACTGACTTAGTGCCAGAGTGAACATAATAAGTCAGGTTGCATGAGTGGAGAAGGGGTGTCATGCATGAAGAAATAGGTTGTGACCTCCATTGTTTGATGGGGATATTGGAGGTAAGAGTCAGGATCTGCTGATAGGGATGAGGTTGGATTGAATGGCCATGAGGATTTAGGTCACAAATGGAGGCGCCCGAGGGAGAAGCAGCAAACTGATTCCGACTTCTACAGCTGGACTCAACAACTTGGGAACTCTTCAGGCAAACGCAAAGCAGGTATCAGGCTTGTTGCTAGGGTGGGCTGTGAACTGTTCACGAGCCCTGCTTAAGCAAATGTAGTTTGCAGAGTGACATTGTGCTGGATGTCGCATGCCACTGGATGCCAATGTCCAGTCTGTTCATCTGCTTCCATGGAGAATGTACTGTGTTAAACAGGGCACCCAGGGGAACAATCTCAGATTTCAAGATCAACCCATTAAGTCCCCAACCTCAATTTGTAGTGTCATTCTGTGGTATGGAATGGCATTAAATAATGGAGCTTCCTCAGCAAAATGAACGAACTGAACTGGATTCTCACTCACTGCACAACAGATGCTGAACAATCAACCATTTTATTGTTTGAAGTTCATAGATGCCAAAAATACCCAGCCTTGGTCAACAGGCTAACTGACAGCTTTTATAAATATTGAAATGCTTTTGCCCTGCTGAGAAAATTTAATTATTTGTTGTTGAATTTAAAGCAGCTTGAAGTGTTCACTAAGCACAGCGGTGAACAATTCTACAATTTTATTAGGCAATATTTTTGATGCAGAAGGTCATTGCTTAATGGACAATCTGGAAACTCTCAACGGGATTTCAACACAAGGATTGTTTTAGACAGGGGTTGTTACAGAAAGAGGGGTTACTACAGAGAGGGTGGCAATGAAAGGATCAGTATTTCAGGGAAAACTTGATAGAAGTATTTAATGCTAAGCAAGGCACAGGTAAGGTAGATAGTCAAAGTCTTTTTATCCACGATAGTGGTATCACGTTTAAGGTGTGAGGAAGGAATTTTAAAGAGATCTGAGGGTTAGGTTTTTTACGCAAAGAATGGTGTATTTGGAACTTGCTGCCTGAGGAGATGGTGGAGCTGTGGAGGGTGAATGTCAGCCACCCTGCCTTTTCATCACTGGGTCTTTACTCCACTGCCAGAGAGGGGAGACTGCCTTTTGATCGCTAGTGAGATCAGTCTGCTACAGAGAGGGGAGACTGACTTTTGATCGCTAGTGCGGTCAGTCTGCTTCAGAGAGGGGAGACTGACTTTTGATCGCTAGTGAGATCAGTCTGCTACAGAGAGGGGAGACTGACTTTTGATCGCTAGTGAGATCAGTCTGCTACAGAGAGGGGAGACTGACTTTTGATCGCTAGTGAGATCAGTCTGCTACAGAGAGGGGAGACTGACTTTTGATCGCTAGTGAGATCAGTCTGCTACAGAGAGGGGAGACTGACTTTTGATCGCTAGTGAGATCAGTCTGCTACAGAGAGGGGAGACTGACTTTTGATCGCTAGTGAGATCAGTCTGCTACAGAGAGGGGAGACTGACTTTTGATCGCTAGTGAGATCAGTCTGCTACAGAGAGGGGAGACTGACTTTTGATCGCTAGTGAGATCAGTCTGCTACAGAGAGGGGAGACTGACTTTTGATCGCTAGTGAGATCAGTCTGCTACAGAGAGGGGAGACTGACTTTTGATCGCTAGTGAGATCAGTCTGCTACAGAGAGGGGAGACTGCCTTTTGATCGCTGGGGACTCACTCTTCTACAGAGAGGGGAGACTGCCTTTTGATCACTGGGGACTCACTCTTCTACAGAGAGGGGAGACTGTCTTTTATTGCTGAGGGGATCACTGGCTGGCGGAAGGGAAAGGCTTGCCGCTTTGCCCAAAGAATGTTACCCAGGTTTTCTGCATCCTGGATTTGGACTTGGACTATAGACTTATTTTCATTCTTATAGTTTATTTTTTAATATTCTGTGTTTTTCACCTGATCTTTCTCACTTTTTGTGTGTGGGGAAGGGGGATTTGGGGGTCGATGTGCCTGCTCCATTTTTGTTTGTTTTTTGCATGGGGATGAGGAATTTGGGGGATGATGATTGTGCTGCCATTCTTTTCTTTCTTGGCTTTGCGGCTATCTGGAGAAGAAGAATTTCAGAGTTGTATACTTTGATAATAAATGAAGGTTTGAACGTTTGAACCTTAGAGTCAAGTACAACTATTGTGTCTGAGAGGCATTTTGACAGTGATTTGAATAGGTCAGCCATAGGAGGATGGCGTTCTAATGTAGATGTATGGATTAGTATAGATAGACATGGACACGATGGGCCCAAGGTCCTGTTTCTGCGATGTACAGCTCATAGGCAAAGTCTATCATGATAGAATAATTTCCCATTCCAAGACTCAAAGGGTTTTCCTTTGGTAGGGAAAACATAACATTCCAGATGCAGTTTTTCTAATATATGCCAATAAGTCATCTTTACTCTTGTACTCAAATCTTCCCTAACTAAAAGGTCACTTGGTTTAATTGCTTGCTGTCCCTGTACATGAATGGCCAGGACCCTCTCAGTACCCAAACTTTTCAGTTCAAAAGTCAAGAGGTTATGTTGCAACTTTATAGAACTGTGGTTAGGCCACATCTGGAGAATTGCATACAGTTCTCGTTACCTCACTATAGGAAGGATGTTGAGGCTTTGGAGAGGGGGCAGAAGAGGTTCACCAGGATGCTGCCTGGTGTAGAGGGGATGTTTTATCACGAGAGGCTAGACAAACTTGGGTTGTTTTCTCTGGATCAGTGGGGCAGAGGGGAGATCAGATAGAGGTTTATAAAATTATGAGAGGCATAGATAAGGTAGAGCAGGAGTAACTATTTCCCAGGGTAGAAATACCTCATACAAGAAGGCATGCATTGAAGGTGATAGGGAGTCGGTTCGAAAGGGATACACTTTTTTACTTAGAGAAGTGGATGGGTGAATGCACTGCCTGGTACAGTGGTGACACAAATACTTTAGAGGCTTTTAAGACCATATAACATAGGAGCAGAATTAGGCCATTTGGCCCATTGAGTCTGCTCCATCAATTCACCTTGGCTGATCCATTTTTCCTCTCGGCCCCAATCTCCTGCCTCCCACTCCTCCTCCAGTATCCCTTCATGGCCTGAACAATCAAAGATCTATCAACCTCTGCCTTATATATACATAAAGACTTGGCTTCCACAGCTGCCTGTGGCACATGAAATTTCTCCTCATCTCTGTTCTAAAAGGACACCCTTCTGTTCTGAGGCTGTGTCCTCTGACCTTAGACTCTCCCACCTTAGGAAACATCCTTCCCATATCCACTTTATCAAGGCCGTTCACCATTCAATAGGATTCAATTAGGGCACCCCTCATTCTTCTGAATTCCAGTGGAGTGGTGTGACATTTGCAATTTTCCAGTCTTCCAGAACCATTTCAGAATCAAGTGATTTATTGAAGATCATTACTAATGCCTCAGCCACCTCTTTCAAAACCCTGGTGTATACCCCATCTAGTCCAGGTGACTGATCTACCTTCAGACCTTTCAATTTCCCAAGAACCTTCTCTCTAGTAATGGTAACTTCACATACTTCAAGACCCCTAACACCTGGAACTTCCACCATACTGCTAGTGTCTTCTTACATAGTGAAGACTGATGCAGAATACTTATTCAGTTTGTCTGCCATTTCCTTGTTCCTCATTACTACCTCTCCAGCATCATTTTCCAGAGGTCCAATATCTACCCTTGCCTCTCTTTTACTCTTTATGTATCTGAAGAAGCTTTTGTTATCCTGCTTAATATTACTGGCTAGCTTACTTTCATATTCTATCTTTACCTTCTTAATTACTTTTTTAGATGCCTTCTGTTGGTATTTAAAATCTTCCCAAACCTCTAACTTCACTCTAATTTCTGTTCTATTATATGTCCTCCCTTTGGCTTTTATGTGGCTTTGACTTCCCATGGTTGTGTCATCTTGCCTTCAGAATACTTCTCCTTTGGATGTATATATCCTGTGCCTTCTGAATTTCTTCCAGAAATTCCAGCCTTTGCTTCTCCACCATCATCACTGCCAGTGATCTTTCCCAATTAATTCTGGCCAATTCCTCTCTCATGCCTCTGTAATTCACTTTACTCTGCTGTAATCTGATACATCTGACTTTAGTTTCTCCTTCTCAAATTTCAGGGTGAATTCGATCATAATATGATCACTTCCCCCTAAGAGTTCTTTCCCTTAAGCTCTCTAAACATTGCACAACAGCCAATCCAGAATAGCTGATTCCCTAGTGAGTTCAACCACGAGCTGCTCTGAAGAGACAGTTCATATGTAGGCTAGAAATTCCCCTCTTGGAATCCCATACCAACCCAATTTTCCTTATCTACCTGCATATTGAAATCCCTCAAGACTATTATAACATCGCCCTTTAGTCATACATTTTCTATCTCCCATGGTAACTTGTAGACCATATCCTTGCTACTTTTTGGGAGTGTGTATATAACTCCCATCAGGGTCTATTTATCCTTGTAGTTCCACAATGATTCAACACCTTCCGATCCAATGGCACCTCTTTCTAATGAATTAATTTCACTTTTTACCATCAGAGCCACGCTAACCCCTCTGCCTTTATATACTTTCAATATGATGCTTGAACATTAAGCTCCCAGCTATAATCTTATTTCAGCTATGATTCAGTGAAGCCTACAATGTCATACTTGCTAATCAGTAACTGTGTTACAAGTCCATCGACCTTATTCCATATACTGTGTGCATTCAGTTATAACGCCTTTAGTCCTGTATTCACCCTTTTCGATTTTGTCCACCTTTTACATTGCAACTCATCCTGTTGACTGCAGTTTCACTTATCATCAGTCTCTTCTTGCCGAGAGTCTCACTACGCATTGCCTCTGTCTGTAACCCCACTACCTCATCTCCAGTTCCCATCCCCCTGCCAAATTAGTTTAAGCATACCCGAACACCTCTAACCAACCTGCCTGTAAGGATACTGGACCTTCTCCAGTTCAGGTGTAACTTGACCCTTTTATACAGGTCATGCCTTCCCTAGAAGAGATCCCAATGATCCATAAATCTGAACCCCTGCCCCATGCACCAGTACCTCAGCCACATATTCACCTACCAAATCATCCTGTTCTTACCTTCACTAGCATATGACACAGACAGCAATCCATAGATTACTACCCTGGAGGTCCTGTTTCTCATTTTTCTACCTAACTTCCCAACGTCTCTCTTCAGGACCTCCTCATCTTGTCTATGGGTGCCAATATGTATCAAGACTTCTGGCTGCTTACCCTCACCCTTGAGAGTGCCATGGACACAATCTGAGACATCCCTGATCCTGCACCAGGGAGGCAACATACCATCCAGGTGTCTCTGTCACACCCACAGAACCTCGTCTCGGTTCCTCTGATGATAGAATCTCCTATCAACACTGCAGTTCTCTTCACCTCTCTGTTCTTCTGAGCCACAGCTCCAGACTCAGTCACTGTGGCTCCCCCGGTAGCTTGTCCCTCTCAACGGTATCCAATTTATATACTAATTATTGAGAGGAACAGCCACAGGTGTTCTCTGCGCTGGCCATGCATTTCCCCTCCTTCTCCTGACAGTCACCTAGTTACCTGGCTCCTGCAACTTCCCTGTAGCTCCTGTCTGTCACTTACTCATTCTTCTGTGTGCGTTGAAGGCCATTGAGCTGCAGCTCCAGTTGTTTAATACATTCTCTCAGGACCTGTAGCTCAGTACACCTGGTACAGGCGTGTTTATCTGGGAGACTGGAGCTCTCCCAGACTTCCCACATCTCACACATGGTACAAAACACTGCCCCTGGAGCCATTCTCACTACACAATGCTCTGATTGATGAGGAATGAACAAACATGAACAGAGAGAGTGAGAGAGAGCTAGAGTAACTTACAAGACAATCTGTCTCACCTAAGGATGAAGAGCCAAAGCCACTCTGAAGACTGGCCCACTCTGAAGACTAGCCCACTCTGAAGACTGGCCCACTCTGAAGACTAGCCCACTCTGAAGACTAACCCACTCTGAAGACTAGCCCACTCTGAAGACTGGCCCACTCTGAAGACTAACCCACTCTGAAGACTGGCCCACTCTGAAGACTAGCCCACTCTGAAGACTAGCCCACTCTGAAGACTGGCCCACTCTGAAGACTAACCCACTCTGAAGACTGGCCCACTCTGAAGACTAGCCCACTCTGAAGACTGGCCCACTCTGAAGACTAGCCCACTCTGAAGACTGGCCCACTCTGAAGACTAGCCCACTCTGAAGACTAACCCACTCTGAAGACTAGCCCACTCTGAAGACTGGCCCACTCTGAAGACTAACCCACTCTGAAGACTGGCCCACTCTGAAGACTAGCCCACTCTGAAGACTAGCCCACTCTGAAGACTGGCCCACTCTGAAGACTAACCCACTCTGAAGACTGGCCCACTCTGAAGACTAGCCCACTCTGAAGACTGGCCCACTCTGAAGACTAACCCACTCTGAAGACTGGCCCACTCTGAAGACTAGCCCACTCTGAAGACTGGCCCACTCTGAAGACTAGCCCACTCTGAAGACTGGCCCACTCTGAAGACTAACCCACTCTGAAGACTAACCCACTCTGAAGACTAGCCCACTCTGAAGACTAACCCACTCTGAAGACTAACCCACTCTGAAGACTAGCCCACTCTGAAGACTGGCCCACTCTGAAGACTAACCCACTCTGAAGACTAACCCACTCTGAAGACTAGCCCACTCTGAAGACTAACCCACTCTGAAGACTAGCCCACTCTGAAGACTGGCCCACTCTGAAGACTAACCCACTCTGAAGACTGGCCCACTCTGAAGACTAGCCCACTCTGAAGACTAGCCCACTCTGAAGACTGGCCCACTCTGAAGACTAACCCACTCTGAAGACTGGCCCACTCTGAAGACTAACCCACTCTGAAGACTGGCCCACTCTGAAGACTGGCCCACTCTGAAGACTGGCCCACTCTGAAGACTAACCCACTCTGAAGACTAACCCACTCTGAAGACTGGCCCACTCTGAAGACTAGCCCACTCTGAAGACTGGCCCACTCTGAAGACTAACCCACTCTGAAGACTGGCCCACTCTGAAGACTAGCCCACTCTGAAGACTGGCCCACTCTGAAGACTGGCCCACTCTGAAGACTAACCCACTCTGAAGACTAGCCCACTCTGAAGACTGGCCCATTCTGAAGACTAACCCACTCTGAAGACTAGCCCACTCTGAAGACTAACCCACTCTGAAGACTGGCCCACTCTGAAGACTAACCCACTCTGAAGACTGGCCCACTCTGAAGACTAGCCCACTCTGAAGACTGGCCCACTCTGAAGACTAACCCACTCTGAAGACTGGCCCACTCTGAAGACTAGCCCACTCTGAAGACTGGCCCACTCTGAAGACTGGCCCACTCTGAAGACTAACCCACTCTGAAGACTAGCCCACTCTGAAGACTGGCCCACTCTGAAGACTAACCCACTCTGAAGACTAGCCCACTCTGAAGACTGGCCCACTCTGAAGACTAACCCACTCTGAAGACTAGCCCACTCTGAAGACTGGCCCACTCTGAAGACTAACCCACTCTGAAGACTAGCCCACTCTGAAGACTAACCCACTCTGAAGACTAGCCCACTCTGAAGACTAACCCACTCTGAAGACTAGCCCACTCTGAAGACTGGCCCACTCTGAACACTAGCCCACTCTGAAGACTGGCCCACTCTGAAGACTATCCCACTCTGAAGACTGGCCCACTCTGAAGACTGGCCCACTCTGAAGACTGGCCCACTCTGAAGACTAGCCCACTCTGAAGACTGGCCCACTCTGAAGACTATCCCACTCTGAAGACTAGCCCACTCTGAAGACTGGCCCACTCCTCTTGAATTTGAATTACCCTTTCTAATGAATCCCTCTTGTTGACTGGTCCCTCCTCAAATCAGAAAAGATGCCACTAAATTCTGCTTTTGAAATCTTGATCACCATCCTGATTAAAAAGTAATTATTTTCACACAGAGATGTTTGCAAGATGTTTAGATAGGCTCATGAATATGAGAAAGATGGAGGGATTTGTGTAGGTAGGAGGGATTATTTGGGGGGGTGCGGTTTGATTTACTTTTTAGCTGGTTCAGCACAATATTGTAGGCCAAAGAGCCTGTTCCTTTTCTGTACTGTTCTATTTTCTATGTTTTTAATCTCTCATAATTTAAAATATGCACTGATTTTCTATTTTTTCTCTCTCAAGTTAAAGACCACACTTCTTTCTGTGCAATATTCCATGGGCCATGTCCCCATATTCACTTGATGTGTCCATATTCCTTTGAGATCCCTGTGTCCCTCTCACCAGTCAGTGTCACTCAATGTCAGAAGCTGCACAATGACGTTGATCGAGAGCAGCTATCAGCATTCAGATACCAGTTCCTTGTTGTGCTTTTGTAACCTGTGTTCGTTGGTAAAATGGTTTCCAAGTGTGGCGAAGGGCCCTTCTCAACTGTGTGGCTGTAATTCTCTCAGGATTGTACTTCCTTTTCTGTTTTACCCATCTCTTCCACGGTTTTCTTGTACAACAGTGTTTACTTCCCAAGGTCGTCACTTTGTAACCATGTCACTTGGTTTGAACCATTTATTTTAATTTATACCATGCATCCATCTGCCATATGACAGAGTCATCAGATAATGAGTTGTCAGTTCTATTCTTTACCTTTCTCCATACTCAAACTCTAATTGGAAACATTTCATGTTTGTGCGTGTAGGTTATCAGCACACATTTTGCCATCCTGGACTGTTGCCTTGTCCTTTTTCCTTTAACTTTCTAAACTCCCCTGATCTCTGATGTCACTAGCCTGCTGGTAGTGAGCGGTTAGCGCAATCGCTTTACGTTTAGGATTCGATTCTCGCCGCTTTCTGTAGGGAGTTGGTATATTTCCCCATGACTGGGCGGATTTCTGCTGGGTGCCCTGGCTTCCTGCCACATTCCAAAAACGTTTGGTAATGGGTAGAAAGATTCGGACACAATCCTCGCAGATTTAATTTGACGCCAAATGATGCACTTCACTGTTCAGTACATTTCGAAGTACATGTGGAAAATAAAGGTAACAATTCATCTCTTTCCCTTTAACAGAATCTCCACCAGAGTTATAGTCAAAGATTCCATATGTAAAAGAAATACTATTCAGAGTGCAACACTTTGAGTTGTTATACAAACAGAATTAAAATAAGTGTATGTTATATAGAGAGTGTTAAAGCAAGGGATGTCAGACAAAGAGTGTTATGCATCCTGGCTGAATTGTGAAAATCTCTGGTGCGCTGACACAAAGTAGAGAAACATTTGAGATTGAACTGAGGAACTTGAGTCCATGCATCAGAAAACTTGCAAGCGTAAATTGGTAAAGAAGCACACTGCCTCCCAAGCAATCCACCCCAGCTGTGACAGTGTGTATGGCTTCCACACTGGTGTCGTCAGCCAAGCACAACCCACCGAACTGGAGTTCCTCAACTACACGGAACTGCTTAAGAAGCAGAAGAAAGTGTTATTCATAGTGAAAATCAATAAAAAAACTGCAGGTGCTGGAACAAACATCTAAAACGGAAACAAAAAAAAACTAAACATCTTTTGGAAGAGGAACATAGTTGATGTTTTGTGTGGAAGACTGGTTTTGGTAGGAATTCACAAGACGACAAAAGAAACTTGTAAACCTGTTAACTTGGAAAGTTTTGGGATGTGTAATCTGGTCAGTGAGTGAATGGGAGCAATTAGAGAGTGAGAGCACAAACAAAATGATGTGGGGGTTGAAAGTGCAGAGCAGGAGGGGAGCAACAGTTCAGGTTAGACACACCTTCCACTCCTAGAAAGATATAATGAACCAATGCCGCAGATGGAAGGTGGGGATTTTACACCCCAAAGAAGAGGAAGTACTCTAAAGGCGGGATGACACAACCATGGCTGACGAGGGAAGTCAAAGCCAAAGAGAGGACTCATAATTGAGCAAAAATTAGTAGGCAGTTAGAGGATTGGGAAATTTTTAAAAACAACAGAAAGCAACTAAAAAAGTCATAAAGAGGGAAAAGATGGAATACAGAGGTAAGCTAACCAATAATATTAAAGTGGATACCAAAAGCTTCTTCAGATATATCAAGAGTAAAAGAGAGGCAAGAGTAGATATTGGACCACTGGAAAATGACACTAGAGAGGTAGTAATGGAGGATAAAGAAACGGTGGGTGAACTGAATAAGTATTGGTCTTCACTGTGGAAGATATAGACAGGTATATGGAGGAATTTAAGGTGGGGGGGTTATATGGGAGGCAGGGTTTGAGGGTTGGCACTACATTGTGGGCCAAAGGGCCTATAATGTGCTGTACTATTCTATGTTCTATGTTCTAAGATACCAGTAGTATGCCAAATGTTTGAGAGTGTCGGGGTGCAGAAATGAGTGAAGATGCCATTGCCAGGGAGAAGGTGCTTGGGAAAATGGAAGGTCTGAAGATAGATAATCCAGACGGTCAACACTCCAGGGTTCTGAAAGAGGTGACTGAACAGGCAGTTGAAGCATTAGTAATGCTTTTTCAAGAATCAATAAATTCTGGCGTGGTTCTGTAAGATTGGAAAATTGCAAATATCACTCCATTCTTCAAGAATGGACAGAGGCAGAAGAAAGATAATTATAGGTCAGTTTGTCTGACCTCAGTGGTTGGGAAGATGTTGGAATCGATTTTTAAGGATGAGGTTTCAGGGTATTTGGAGGCACATGATAAAATAGTCCAAAGTCAGCATGGTTTCCTTAAGGGAAAATCTTGCCTGTTAAATCTGTTGGAATTCCTTGAAGAACTAATGAACAGGCTAGACAAAGAAGAATCGGTTGATGTTGTGTACTTGGATTTTCAGAAGGCCTTTGACAAGGTACCGCACATGAGGTAACATGGTTTTCCAGGAAAGTTACTAGCATGGATGGAACATTGGCTGATTGACTAGAGGCAAAGAATGGGAATGAATGGAGCTTTTTCTGGTTAGCTAGTGGTAACAACTGGTGTCCCACAGGGGTCAGTGTTAGGACTAGTTCTTTTTAAATTATATGTCAATGATTACGATGATGGAATTGATGACTTTGTGGCCAATTTTCACACAATACAAATATAGGTGGATGGACATGCAGTATTAAGAAGCGGGGATGCAGCAGAAGGTCTTAGACAGATGAGGAGAATGGGCAAAGAAGTGGCAGATGGAATACAGTGTCGGGAAGTGTATCGTCATGCACTTGGTAGAAGAAATCAGAGCTTAGACTATTTTCTAAATGGAAAGAAAATTCAAAAATCAGACATGCAAATGGACTTGAGAGTCCTTGTACAGGATTCCCTAAAGGTTAATTTGCAGGTTGAGTCTGTGGTGAGGAAGGCAAATGCAATGTTATCATTAATTTCGAGGGGACTGGAATATAAAAGCAAGGATACAATGTTGAGATTTTATAAAGCAATGGAGAGGCCTCACGGGGTATTGTGAGCTGTTTTGGGCTCCTTATGTAAGAAAGGATGTGCTGACCTTGGAGAGGATTCATTATTTTAGGCAGCTGTGGAGATCAAATCATTGGATATATTTAAGGCTGAGGTTGATAGGTTCTTGATTAGTCAGATCAGGCAGGGCTATGGGGTGAAAGCATGAGATTGCGGCTGAGAGGAAAATATATCGGCCATATTGAAATGGCAGAGTGGACTTCATCAGCCAAATGGCCTAAGTCTGCTCCTCTATCTTATGGTCTGATGTCTGATGCAGGCAGAAAAATCAACTCTCCTAAAATTAAGGAATTCAATACTGTGTCCAGAGACAGAAGATGTAGTGTTGCTCCTGAGGTTTCTGTCTAATTTTCAGTTCTGAGAGATTGACTTGTCCTGTTACATACCCTGTAACTAGGTTACTTACCAGCAAAGGTAGAGGCGTCCGATGGAGTCTGACGATTCTATTTTTAACAGTATTTATTAGTAAAAATACACAAAAATAATATCAATGCAAATATACAGATAATATACGTCATCAATACTAAACCTAAAAGTGAGGCTATAATAATAATCAATAAGAAATAAGCTCTATCGTTGACTAGGGGATAATAAATTGTCCAATGGAAATCTAAAGTTCATTTCAGTCCATACAGGCTGCAGCTATTGTTGATTGCTGTGTTGCAATTGTTGGAGAGAAACAGAGAAAGAGAAAAACTTGCCGACTTTCCTTGGTACGATCTTGATCCGTATCTGTCCTTGAGCTAGACCGTTCCATGGAGGACTCACCACCCAGGCAAGGATGGACACACACATAAGCCCCCCACCGGTCTCATATGTTTCTCCTGGTGTGTCTGAGGGGTGTTCCCCAGACCTGACTTTTTATCCCCACTCACAGGGTCTCAGATGTCAATCAGGTTGGGATGATGCAATCCCTCAACCAGACCACTCTGGCTGCCCCTTGAGGGGTTTCAATGAATAGTACAGTGCTCAATACACAATTCCTTCTCCAAGAGACAATAGCAGAAATCAAAGGTTCTGTTCCACTTTTGTTAGGAGACATTCCACCTTGTTGTGTATTCTGGTTTGTCTATAACAACCGCCTCTGCTGTGATCCTGTGTCTCTCTCTCTCATTACTGACATGATGTGTATCTCTCTCATTTCCTGGGTCTCAGACCCGAACTAATAGCGATCCTGCGATTCTCAAAAAGGAGGGGGCGACTTTGCACCCTTCGGCCCCTCAGAGTTGCTCCACATTTCTCTAGTCCTTTTCCTACATTTGCTGCCTGACCTGCTGAGCATTTCTATTTTTGTGTTATTCAGGGACTGTTACCATGAAGGCAGCTCTTACAGAGCTCTGGATACCACCCAATCAATAAATGTAAAGTTTGTTTATGGATTAATAGGTTTGAGTATAGTCATAAAGATAGTGATTTGCATTGTATGAAAACATTAATTACATTTTGTACTACTAAAGGTAGTGTGTTCTAAGTTCAAAGTAAATTTATTATCAAAGTGCTTATATAGAATGTCACCATTGAGAGTAGGGGAGATTCAAACAAGAGGACATGAGTTGAGAGTTAGGGGGCAAAAGTTTAGGAGTAACATGAGGGAAAATTTCTTTACTCAGAGAGTGGTAGCTGTGTGGAACAAGCTTTCAGTAGAAGTGGTAGAGGCAGGTTTGATTTTGTCATTTAAAGTAAAATAGGATAGGTATATGGACAGGAAACGAATGGTGGGTTATGGGCTGAGTGCGGGTAGGTGGAACTAGGTAAGAGTAAGCGTTCAGCATGGACTAGAAGGGCCGAGATGGCCTGTTTCTGTGCTGTAATTGTTATATGGTTATATACAACCCTAAGATTCATTAGTGTGTCCAGACAGTCATACAAAAATAGAAGGCCAAAGGGGCACCATGGTATTGCAGTGGTTAGCACGATGCTAATACAGCTCGTGGCATCAGAGTTTGGAGTTCAATTCCAGCATCCTCTGTAAGCAAGACTGTATGTTCTTTCCCGTGTGTGCATGGGTTTCCGCTGGGTGCTCCGGACTCCTCACCACTGAGCACATCTACACAAAGCATTCTTGCAGGAAAGTGACATCCACCACCCACACCATGCTCTCTTCTTGGTGCTGCCATCAGAAAGAAGGTACAGGAGCCTCAGGACTCACACACTTAGAAGGTTAATTGGTCATTGTAAATTGTCCGGTGATTATGCTAGGGTTAAATCGGTGGGAGGCTGGGCAGTGTGGCCCGGGGCTTGTTCCGTGCTGTATCTCTAAATAAATAAAAATAAAAATAAAATAAAAGCAAGTGAGGCAACATTAGTTTAAAAGATTCATTAGATTATTTTTGACATTTCTCTACTGGCAACATCACTAGAGTCTGGGTAAAGACAAATCACATTTCCTCTGGATTAATAAGATAAGCACACCAGACACTCTGTGATGCAGGTAAAGGATAGTGAGAACCTGTTGACAGTACACAGATGATTTAGACAGAGATGGATTCATTTGGTAGCATTAGGGTGGGATTATCTGAAATTGCTGTTGAACGAAGACATAGCTAGACCAGATGAGAAGTTCCAGGGATAAGGTCACAAATCAGTACCTAGTCAAAGTGGAGATGAGTCAGGAGACACACACAAAATGCTGGGGGACATCACCCTCCTCCTCACCCACAGCCCTTTTTCCTTTGGCTTCTTCCACTTTCTCCAAACTCAAGGGGTAGCGGTGGGCCTCAGCTATGCCTGACAATTAATTGGCTGCATAGAACAGTCCAGCCTGATCTGGAAACACCAGGGCCTTTCAACAGAAAATCTTACAAAAAGTAATGGATATGGCCCAGTCCATAAGGGGTAAAGCATTTCTCATCACTGAGCACATATACATGAAGCGTTGTCACAGGAAAGCAGCATCCATTATCAGGGAGCTGCCCCCTCCACCACAGCAACCAGACCCAGGCCATGCTCTCTTCTCTCTGCTGCCATCAGGAAGAATTATTCCTCCTCAACCATCAAGCTCTTGAATCAAAGGAGATAACTTCACTCAACTTCACTTGCCCCATCATGGAAATCTTCCCAGAACCTATGGGCTCACTTTCAAGGACTCTTCATCTCATGTTCTCAATATTTATTGTTATTATTTCTTTCTTCTTGTACTTGCGCAGTTTGTTGTCTTTTGAACACTGGTTGTTTGCCCAAATTGGTGCGGTTTTTCATCGATTTTGTTATGGATTGATTGAGTACGCCCACAAGAAAATGAATCTCAGGGCTGTATATGGTGACATATATGTACTTTGATAATAAATTTACTTTGATCTTTGAAGTTCCATCCTGCTCTTGGTCGATTTGAGACACCTCTTTCCTCTGTCTTCATCACTCTGTCTGCAACTCTGGAGGCACACTGTCTACTGATATTTATTTATAAATCTACCAATTCCCTTGGCTCTCTCAAATATTACCTCTTCCCACCTTGTCTCCTGTAAAACAGCTATTCGCTTTTCAGCTCCTTGGTCAAAACTGCATTGGTTCCCTGGGTAAGGCTTTCCTTTCAAGGACATCAGAGATGTCCTCTGTTGTGTATTTAATATTTCAGTAATATTTGAGTAATATTGTAAATATATTGTGTGATTGTGCATTCTTTGTTTGTTTACATAATTGGTTATGTGTTATAAGTAAGTACATGAATGGAATACGTTATTACGCCACCACATCATATGTGCACACTTTGCTAACTAAAAAGAAAGGAAAATAAGATCCTGCCATTTTCACTTGATTAGTTTCTGCAGTTACAAATCATAACAGTGGAAATGAGGCCGGTTTCAAATAAACCCGAGATGGCTACCTACCGGTTGAAGCATAACATGGTTTTCTTCAGAAAGGAAGAGAGATATTTGAGTTTCAAAAAAGGCAGAAAATGTACAAAGTTAACAAGCAACGATTATGGCCATGAGTTCATAAACAGTGAGTCTCGTGATAATAATAAATTTTTAAGAAACAGAAATGGCTGGGTACATTGGAAAGTTGGACACGTTCACTTGCACTACAGATAGCTGGATGCTGTATACTGAACAAATTGAGCAGTATCTTGAAGAAAATGAAATAGTCGATGAAAAACTGCTGCAAGTGTTGTTGAGTGCAATGCTTGGAAAAGTATACACTTTACCTTGAAGTTTAACAGCTCCAACCAAACCAGTCCAAATGATCTATGCTGATATTGTAAACGTATTGTAGGAACATTTAGAATTGAAACCATTGTTGATTGAAGAGCACTTTGTATTTCATAAGCGGAATCTAAAGGAATGGAAGTCTATTTCAGTTTAAGTGGCTGAACTGAAGAAATTATCCAAGCAGTGTCAGTTTAGTAATGGGATTAAAAATGCTCTGAAAGATTGTTTGGTTTGTGGAATCCTACAAGAAAGAATTCAAATATGGCTCCCAACTGAAGCACATCTCATATTTAAATAAGCAGTTGAAATTGCTGTATCAATGGAAGAAGCAGGCAACAGAGTTCCAGCTGGTAATGAAAGTGAGTGTCAACAATATCACTATGATAGACTTATTTTTGGAGTAGAATCTGCACCTGCACTCTGGCTGAAAGTGGAAGGTGGTCTAAACTGGTCTAGCAATTAATGGTGGTACACAGCCGACGTGACATAAGAGCAACTAATCATGGAAATGCTGATGGATTGTCCCGTTTATCTTTGGAAAAGGAAATACCTGAAATATTTACAAAAGAGGACGTTCTCCCTAATGCAAATCAAAAGTCTCCCTATTGCAATGGAAGTGATCCAAAGTGAAACCCGGAAAGACCCCACACGGTCTCAGGTCTACCTGGCCAACCAAAATGACAGGAATGTGCAGCGGGAATGGCATTGAAAGCATTGGGATGAACTTATCCTTGACAAGGGTTGCCTTATATGGGGATTGAGAATTGTTGTAGCATCCAAGCTGAGAGCTAAAGTGCTGGAGGAGCTACATGCCTGTCATCAATGCATTGTCAAAATGAAAGCATTGGCTCAAAGCTTTGTCTGGTGGCTCAGGGTGGATCAGCAGTTCGGGCAGCTTGCCATGCACTGTTTGAGATGCCAGCACATCCAGAAGATGTCAAGAGCAGTGCCTCTCCATCCCTGGGATTGGCCTGCGTTGCTCTGGAAGAGGTTATGTGTGGATTGTGCCAGACAATTCATGGGCACAAATTTCCTGGTAGCAGTGGCTGCGGCAACAGGGAAGCCGGGAGTGTTTCCAATAGCCTTGCCCTCCTCCACAACTCTCGACTTTCTGCAGGGATCGCACCCTCCATTCATCCTTCACCACCCACCACCCTCCTGGCACGTATCCCTACAAACAACAGAAATGCTACACCTACCCATTCACCCCCTCCCTCACCTCCATTCAGGGTCCCAACGCAGTCCTTCCAGGTGAGACAGCACTCCACCTGTGAGTCTGATGGGGTCGTCTCTCGTACCCAGTGCTCCCGGCGCGGCCTCCTCTGCATTGGTGGGACCTGATGTAAAATGGGGGATCACTTTGTTGAGCACGTCCGCTCCACAAAGTGGAATTACACAGTGGCCAGCCATTTTAATTCCTATCCCTATTCCCATTCTGACTTTTTGTCCATGGCCTCCTCTTCTGCCATGATGAGGCCACTCTCAGGGTGGAGGAGCAACACCTCATATTCCTTCTTGGTAGCCTCCAATCTGATAGCATGGCCATCGATTTATTTTTCTAGTAATTTCTCCCTTCCATCTTCTTCTATTCCCTATTCTGGCCTCTTACCGCTTCTCCTCACTTGCATGTCACCTCCTTCCCTTTCTCCCATGGTCCACTCTCCTATCAGATTCCTTCTTCTCCAGCCCTTTTACCTTTCTCATTACCTTCTAGCTAGTCCTTCTCTGCCCCCACCAAACTTTTTATTCTAGCATCTTCCCTCTTCCCTTCCAGTCATGAAGAAGGGTTTTGGCCAAAAATATCAATGTTTATTCATTTCCATGTTGCAGCCTGACCTGCTGAGATCCTTCAGCACTTCTTACCTGCGTTGCTCTGAATTTGCAGAATCCGCAAAATTTCTTCTGTTTAAGGTGAATATGGTACTCGTTTAAGTGTGATCTATTCTATAATGCTGAAGTAATTAGAATAAAAATAGTCAGGGGACATTAACTTTGTGCATCTTCCACACAGAAAGCTGTGGTACAAAGCAGGCAGCTAACTGTTAGTTTCCTGAGTTAGATCTCTCACAATAACCTTGATGTGGAGCAATAAGCTTGCTCTGCACCTTGTCCAGCTGGAGAAGAAGACCAACGAGAACTAAAACTGAGATATGTTCCTATTTGCCTCAGCAATCCATCATGAGGAAATTATCACATCCGTGTGTCTGCTTTGTACTGTTGTACGGTGATAATCCAAACTCCATGGTGAACCAATAAAACTTCTCTACTCCTTGATTCATCGGGCAACCTGTGACTCTGAAAATAATTAATATCTTCCCTGATACCGAGAGTGGGAGGAATTTTCCAGTGAGTTTTATAATAAGGGGTGATATATTAGGAGTATTACTATGAGGGAATAGAGAGTCATACATGAAAGGTCTTATGTAGATATTGTTGCAATGAGAGATGTTACATAGATATTGTTACAGTGGAGTGCAAAATTACAGCATTGCATTGTAACGGAGGCTGTGCAGAGACAGTGAGGTGGTTAAGGCAGACAACGTTTCAATGAACAAGTGTTATACAAGGTTACAGTGCAGAATTTTATAGCAATGTGTGTTATACAGTTAATGTAACTGTGAGAAATTATGTCGAATTGTTATATTGAGGGGTGGCTGTGCAGTTAGAGGAACAGTGAAAGATGGTCTAAACTGGTGGTACAGTTTAACTATTAATGGTGGTACACTGCTGACGTGACATAAGTTTTCATTTATATTGGTCAGCACAAAGTTGTGGGCTGACGGGCCTGTGCTGTGTTGTACTATGTTGCTTTCAGTACATAGCTATGACTGGTAAGTGTAGCATTACTTCCTGTTTTAAAGTGTCCTTGGGAAGGTTGTGGTGAGCTGCATTCTTAAACCCCTGCAGTCCTGGCGAAGGTGCATTAGAAATTGGAGAATATAGATCCAGCATTTGTAAAGGACTGATGATATATTTCCAATATATTGGCACAGTAGCGTAGTGGTTAGCACAATGCTTTACAGTACAGGCGACCTGGATTCAATTCCCACTGCTGCCTGTAAGGAGTTTGTATGTTCTCCCCATGACCGTGTGGGTTTCCTCCGGGTGCTCTGGTTTCCTCCCACATTCCAAAGACAGACCGGTTGGTAGGCTAATTGGTCATTGTAAATTGACCTGTGATTGGGCTAGGATTAAGTAGGTGGGTTGCTGGCAGCACAGCTCGAAGGGCCAGAAAGTTTATTCCAAACTCTGTCTCAATAAATAAATAGATCGAAAAGTCAGGATGATTTGCGACATGGAGGGAAAGCAGCCTGTGACTTTGCGTCTGCTGTTCCTGCCCTCCTTGGTGGCACAGGTGACCGGCCAGGTGAGTGACTGCAGTGAGTTTTGTGGATGTATGCCTGGCAGCCACTGCGCCTCGGCGGTGGAGGGATGAGTATTGAGGATGGGCAGAGTGGTGGCAAATAAGTGGGCTGCTTTGTCTGAGATGGTGGCAACTGTTGTAAGAGAGGTCTTCATCCGTACGGGTAAGTGGAGGGTATTCTGTCACACTGCATGCCTTGTATCTTGTAGATGATGGAAAAGCTTGTGACTGTCAGCAGGTAAGTCGTTTACTGCCGGATATCTAACTCCGACCTGCTCTTGTCACTACCGTGTTTGCATTGTCCCAGCGGAGTTATACAGTGAATGGTGCTGTAGAGTCAGGACTGCACTGAGAATATCACCCTCAGTATGATACAGGAAAGGACAAAAATGGGGATTTTGCAAATATATATACTGGAAGGGGATAAAATTCCCAGTCCGATGAATAATGTACACATATTTATAAAGAATCTAACGAAGAGAAAACAGAGGCATCCTTACATACATTTAATAATTCATTAGGATAAGGTTTGATATCAGAAGTCTGGCAGGTAGCTAACATGATACCTAATATTTAAAAAGGGGATAAAACATGTCATGGGGATTAGATGTCTGTCAGCTTAACATCAGTGGTCAGGAAAATAATGGCACTGTAACAAAACAGAGTAAAAGAACATCTGAAGAAGACAAATTTAATAACTAGTAAGGATAGATTTCAATGGGGAATATTTATTTGAGGAACCATTGATTTTTCTGCAAAGCTAACAGAGAGAGAAGGCAGTGGTAATACAGTAGATGTAATTTATCTGGATTTTCAAAGAGCTTCAGTAAGGTACCTCATAATGGACGAAAGAAGAAGGTCAGGTAATGGAGTAGAAGGGGTCAAGTAATAGAATGGATTGCTTGCTGTCTTCAGGATGAAAAACTTGAAGTGGAAATAAAGGGGAGCTATTCCCAGTAGATCATGTTCCAAAAAGAACACTCCCCTCACTGTTCACATCAACAATTGACTCTCTGAAATCAAAAACACAAATTTCCAGATGATATCAAGTTGGCCAGGACTGACAAAGACTGCAATATAGTATAGGGCATTACTATATGTATCTGCAGAACAAGAATGATGAGCAAGTTCAATGTGAGGCAGTATATTGTGCTGGAAGAATAAATAGGCCAGTTACTCAGAAGGTGGGAGTCTGTGACTGAGAGAGACAAAAGATTTGTGAAGTACAAATGCGCCTGTCACTTATAATCCCACCACCAGTTAGCAAGCCCATATGAATTCTAATTAATTGTAAGGGTTAATTCCAGAGAAAGAGTACTGAACAACAAGGAGGTTTTGCTAAACCCTTATCGAAGTCCAGTTAGACCACATTACAGAATTGCGCTCATCTCTGTTTGTTACTTTAAGGAAAGGATCAAGAGGACCTATGGAGAAGGCCTTCAGAAGTACGCTAATATAACATCAGGAAGGGCATTGATTGGTTCACTTTTCTCTCCAGTAAAGAAGGGTGAGAAATGAGCAAATTGGGGTCTTTAAAACAATGAAAGATTTTAGCAAATAGAGATTAAAAGAGTCCTTTTACTTGGGAGGTTGAGTTTAAGGTGGTTGCAAAGTAATTGAAAAGAAAAGTCAAAAGAAATCTTTCTTCACTAAAAGTGGTAGGAATGTAAAACATATTACCATACTAAAGGCAAGAAAGACAGAAATGACTTTAAGGACAGCTGGACAAGTAGAGGAGGAGAAATGAATGGAAGGTTAGGCTGATTGATTCAGTTGAGGAGAGAGAGGAGGGGAATAAGCACAGCATGGACAAGGTGGGCCAAGTGGCTTGTTTTTATACTAAATATTCTTTGTAATCCTCATAGGAGTGAATTACAGATTGCATGTTATAAAAAGGATGAAATTACACAAGGAGTATGACAGCAAGAATGCTTAATGTGAGATTGCTATGATGCTCCTGCATCAAACCTTGAATAGATATATCTTAAACACTATATTTTGGCACTGAAAAGTTTGTGCACAGCAAGCCTCACAGATTAATTGCATGCTCACTGTCTTCCAATGCATCTCACGTCTCTCTGCCACCACACATTATAAATGTATTTAAGGGAATGCTCAAAACATGTCAAAACAACACTCTGCTTGCATGGGTTCTGAGAACATAATAAGTTCTTTTTAAAATCCAAACTGTAACAAGTTCATTCAAAATCACAGTAAATATTTGATCTTGTGAAATATGTGGATTGTTCAACTTCAAATTAGCTGCTCTTAGGATTGACAGCCCCACAGTAAACCTTGGGATAGGCCCTATAATAGCTTACAGGACATTCATTCCTATTTATTTCAAATAGTTTGTGATCATTGCAAACTGCTGATATACAGGTAGTATGAATAAAAGAACTCTGATGATAAAATTTGTGTGTGTTATTCAATGAAATATATTACCTTCAGACCATAAGATATCAATATAGAGCAGATATAGACAATTAGGCCCATCAATTCAGCTGGCTGATTAACATCCCTCTCAACCCCAACCTTCTGCCTTCTCCCCAAAACCTTTGACACCCTGATTAATTAAGAAACTGTCAACCACGTCCTTAACTATACCCAATGACTTGATCTGCACAGTGTTCTGTGGCAATGAATTCCACAGATCCCACAGATTCTCTAACTAAAGAATTTTCTTTCACATCTCAGTTCTAAATGGATGTCCCTCTATTCTGATGCTGTGCTCTCTGGTCCTAGACTTCTCCATTATGGGAAACTTCCTCTCCACATCCACTCCATCTAGGCCTTTCAATATCCGATAGCTTTCATTGAGATTCCCTCTCATTCTTCTAAACTCCAGGGATTCTAGGCTCAGAGCCATCAAATGCTCCTCATATGTTAACTTTCATTCCTGGCATCTTTCTCATAAACCTCCTCTCGACCCTTTCCAAAGTCAGCATATATTTCCTTCAAAAAGGGGCCAAAAACTGCTCACAATACTCTAAGTGTGGTCTGATCAATGCCTTATAAAGCCTCAGCCTCACACCCTTGCTTTTGTATTCTAGCCCTCTTGAAATGAATGCGAATATTGCATTTGCCTTCCTTACCACTGACACAACCCGCAAGTTAACCTTTAGGGGATCCTATACAAAACCCTGTGCACCTCTGATTGACGAATTTTCTCCCTATTGAGAAAATAGTATTTCTTCTACCAAAGTCTATGACCAAGCGCTTCCCTACACTATATTCCATCTGCCACTCCTTTGCCCATTCCCACAATCTGTCTAAGTCCTTCTTGCCTCCTCAGCTCTACTTGCCACTCCACCTACCTTCATATTATCCACAAATTTGGCCATGAAACCATCAATTTCTTCATCCAAATCATTGACATATAACACGAAACAAAGCAGTCCCAATGCTGACTCCTGCAGAACACCGCTAGTCACCAGCAGCCCACCAGAAAAATTCCCTTTATTCCCAGTCTTTGCCTCCTGCCAGTCATCCAATCTTCTAGCCAGGCTAGTATTTTTTTCTGAAATACCATGGACTCTTATATTTTTAAGAAGCCTTATGTGCAGCATCTTGCCAAAGGCCTTCTGAAAATCCAAATAAACAATATCCACTGGCTCTACTTTCCCTTAAAGAATTCCAACAGATTTGTTAAGCAAGATTTCCCCTAAAGGAAACTATGCTGACTTTGGCCTATTTTTTCAATTTTCCTCCAAGTACCCTAAAACCTCAACTTAAAAATCAACTCCAACATCTTTCCAACCACTGAAGTCAGATTAACTGGCCTACAATTTCCTTTCTTCTGCCTCCCTCCCTTTTCAAAGAGTGGAACGACATTTGCAATTTCCATTCCTCCAGAACCATTTCAGAATCTAGTGATTCTTGAAAGATTATTACTAATACCTCCACAATATCTTCAAATACTTCCTTCAGAACACTGGGGTGTAGTCCATCTAGTCCAGGTGCCTTATCTATCTTCAGACTTTTCAGCTCCACAAGCGCCTTCTCCTTAGTCGTTGCAACGGTAGTTACTTCTGCCGCCTGACAACCTCGCATTGATGGCATTCTGCTAGTGCTTTCCACAGAAAAAAGTGGTGCAAAATACTTATCATGTTTGTCCGCCATTTCTTTGTTCCTCATTAATACCTCTCTAGCATCACTTTCCAGTAGTCTGATATCCACTCATGTCTTTTACTGTTCATATACCTGAAAAAAGTGATATCCTCTTTTATAATATTGGCTAGCTTACCTTCATATTTCATCTTTTCTCTCTTTATGGCATTTTAGTTGCCTTCTGTTGGTTTTTAAAAGCTTTCTAGTCCTTTACCTTCCCACTAATGTTTGCCATAGTACATATCCTTTCTTTTGCTTTATGCTGTTTTTGACTTTCCTTGTCAGCCACCATTGCCTCATCCTCCCTTTAGAGTACTTCTTCATCTTTGAGATGTATCATTCCTGCGCCTTCCAAATTGCTCCCAGAAACCTCAGCCATTGCTATTGTGCCATCATCCCTGCTAGTGTCCCCTTCCAATCAGCTTTGGCCAGCTCCTCTCATGCCTCTATAATTCGTTTACTCCACTGTAATACTGATATATCCAAGTTTAACTTTTCCTTTTCAAAATGCAGGGTGTATTCTATCATATTATGATTAGGGTCCCCTAAGGGCTCCTTTACGTTAAGCTCCCTAATCAAATCTGGGTCATTAAATACCACCCAATTCAGAATTGCCATTCTACTAGGGGCTCAACTACAAGCTGCTATTTTAAAGGCACTCTACAAATTCCCTCTCTTGGGATCCAGCACCAACCTGATTTTCCCAATCTACCTGCATGTTGAAATCCTGTATGCCTTTTTGATCTCCCGTTGTACTTTGTAGCCTGCACTGTGGCCAATGTTCAGAGTCCAGTATATAACTCCAATCAAAATCTTTTTATTCTTGTCGTTTCTTAACTTGACCCACAAGGATTCCACATCTTCTGATCCTCTGTCAGCTCTTTCTAAGGATTTGATTTCATGTTTTACCAACAGAGCCCCCACCCCTTCTTCCTAACTCCCTACCCTTTCGATGCAACCTGTATTTCTGGATGTTAAGCTTCTAACTACAATCTTCCTTCAGCCACGACTCAGGGATGCCTAGAACATCATGTCTGTTGATCTCTAACTGCGCTACAAGATCATCTATCTTATTCTGTGTACTGCATGCATTCTGAATTCATCACCCTTTTTGATTTTGGTGCCTTGTTACACTTTAATTCATTGCATGGCTGTAGTTTTGCTCTATCATCTGCCTGTCCTTCCTTACAGTCTCATGACACACTACATTTAGTTGCATACCGACTGCCCAATCGTCAGCCCTATCACTTTGGTTTCCCTCCCTGTGTCAAGTTAGTTTAAATCCTCCCCAAAGGCTCTAGCACACCTATCTGCAAGGAGTCTGATCCCCTTCGGGTTCAGGTGTAACCTGTCATGTTTGTACAGGTCATATTTGCCCCATGATCCAAAAATCTAAAACCCTGCTCCTTGCACCAACCACACATTCATCTACCAAATCATCCTCACTGGTGTGTGGCAAAGGCAACAATCCAGAGACTACCACCCTGGATGTCCTGTTTCTCAGCTTTCTACCTAGCTCCCTGTATTCTCTCTTCACGACCTCCTCCCTGTGCTGTTGGTACCAATATGTACCATGACTTCTGGCTGTTAATCCTACCACTCTAGAATATTATAGACCTGATTCAAAACATCCTTGAGCTTGGCACCTGGGAGGCAACATACCATCCGGTGTCTCTTTCATGTCCACAGAATCTGCTTTCTGCTCTCCCAATTATGAAATTCACTATCATTACTGCACACCTCTTCTCCCTCCCTCTTTCCCTTCTGATCCACAGATACAGACTCAGTGCTAGAGATCAAGTCACTGCGGCTTCCCCGGTAGGTCATCCCACCCAAAGTGGTATGCCTATCATTGTGGGAACGGCCATGAGGGTACTTTGTACTGGCTGCCTCATCCCTTTCCCTCTCCTGAAAGTCGCCCAGGTACCAGCCTCCTGCAACGTAGGGGTGACTACCTCTCAGTCCACTAGCTATGTACTAACAGAAAATAAACAAACTAGCTTACTTAGACCTATGCCTATGCTTGCCCAAGCTTGTTGAGCTAAAGTCTAACCACTCTAACATTGTCCACCCACACAATGGTTGCTGTCCACTACACCCTCTTTTTATTGGCCGATTGCAGTCCACAGAAAAGTCTTGAAAGCACCCAAGCCCTTTTTAAACCGCGTTGCGTCACCAATGAATAATCTCTTGTGCTGATTGCAGCCCGCCCTACTTGCCTTATTCAGGTCAGATCATAGGGCATTGGAAATAATAAACAGTCAAAATCGGGTTTCATTTACCTTCATCTCCTGGACATGAACTTTCAGGATTATCTCTCCCAACCCCTCTCTGATTTCTTTCAGTTCTTTGTTACCATGAAACTCAACTAGTCGAAGACTATCTGGGGCTATTGGACTTGATCTACACTTCATCAATTTGAAACATCCTAAAATCTAGAAATAATGTCCTAAACAGCACCAAGTTTTAGAATTATGGGACAGTTAAGAAAGATTGTTTGGGGTATTGTGTCCATGCTGGCTCATCAAATCAAACCTGATGAAAATTTAAAAATAAACTTGCAGGCATTGGAAATCTAAAATTTAAAAAAAAAACACAGAAAATGCTGGAAATACTCATCTGTGTCTGTCAGGGAGAAAAAGACCTGAACTGTTTGCTTGTTTCTATTCTCACAGATGATAGGCATCCGTTAGTCTCGAGAGACCATGGATCTGTGCCTGGACTTTCCAGGGCGCAGGCCTGAGCAGGGTTGTATGGGAGACCAGCAGTTGCCCAAGCTGCAGGCCTTCCCCTCTCCACGCCACCGATGTTGTCCAAGGGAAGGGCACTAGGATCCAAGCAGCTTGGCACCGGTGACGTCGCAGAGCAATGTGTTGTTAAGTGCCTTGCTCAAGGACACAAACACGTTGCCTCAGCTGAGGCTCGAACCAGTGACCTTCAGATCACTAGACAGATGCCTTATCCACTAGGCCACGTGTCAACACCAGTCATAGTGTTTCCAATTATCACAGATGAGAATTCACCATTATTTGTGTTAAAACATGCCCCACATAACTCCTTAGAACTCACCTCCTCCAAAGTCTCCTCAGTATTTCCAATCCAGATATTTAGGATCAGTATTTCCTTCCATGGCTCACAATATGTCCTATAAATGTAATTTAAGTCCAATGCTGTAGAGGCGACGTTTAAGTTGGCCAAACACCAAATGGTACCACCACGTATAAAGACACAGCATGGACTGAGGTCAATAACTAAGAGTAGTATCATGCATTGCATTTGTCTAGAAGCCTTGGTGATGTAGTGTGATTGATTGTAGAACTTACTTCAATCACATAATGCATACAAATCAGGCACTAGGCAATTAAACTTTTGGACCATCATGTTATGAACACTGGCTAGTAGATGCTATATTATTTTTTTACCTCAATGTTAATTCAATGTTAAACTCACTAAGCAATGGTGGGGAGAGGAATCCAGGCTGTGATGAAATGGACCTTGACGATGAAGAATTGGCCCAGATAGTGTTGAATATACAACAGAGTGCCACTCGCTCTCGTCAAGGGCCATGAGTGGTAGGTGTGTCACAAAGTGATCCTGAAGCAACTCAATTAATTCTGTAGGTGTGAGTAATCAGTCATTTGGGAAACGTGCAGGATGCAGCAGCTGCAAAACAGCCAGGCTATCCTTGGAATAAGAATGAAATTATGAAATTTCCCTGAATCTCTGTTGACATCTGTAATGAGGTTTCTCATGTCTGAAGTGAAGCCAGATCAATGCAGTGGTGATACCGTGCTGCACCATAATTTAAGGATAATAATGCACACATAATATAAACTCTCTTTTTGCTCCTCCCAGACTTTCTTTGGTGAGAAACATGTGTCATTTATTCAACTCTGTACTGTGGTGTGAGGCAATGGTCAAAGCCCACCCTGCTCAAGGTTCTTGTTGGTTCACTTCCAGCAGCAATATGGTAACTAATCACTTCCAAAGGATCATTATTATCTGGGATATGGACATCTTACAAAAAAGAACACATTCAATTTTGGTCAAAGACGTTGACTTTACAACAATAAATCTACCCTCAGTACTTAAATATATTCATTATTGTGATTTTGAGGTTTCATTTGGCATATTGGAGTTAACATTGCAATGATAAACACTGCTTCTATTTCAGAATGTTTATTACTGCAATATTACCATTTGTTTTAGAATTTCAGTGTTAATGTTCCAATAATAAACCTCTCCAATGTTTGTGTGCATGTTTTATGCCAGGATGTGCTGTTCCAGTGCATTAATGCCAATTTTCCAGTAATAAATCTCTCCTGGAGTTTTATTTGTTTATTACTGTTTCATTAATGTTTTTATTTTCCAATATATTAGTCTGGACATTCCAGAAAAACTCTATCTATGGTGCTTAAGTGTATTTTATGCTTACAATATTAGTGATCTCCTTTACATGATATTTTACTATTCCGAAATAAAGAAGGCCATTCATTCTGTATTCTCACCATTCCCTTTGCTACAGCTACAGAGTTAACAAACTATTGGGAGTCCTGGCTTTGTTCTCAAGAGACTGTATAAGGCCATTTCGTTCTAAATTAAGGCACACCTCCACATGCGATCTGCCTCCACCCAGACCAACAAGAGTTAAACAATGTTTCTTGCACACAGCTTGTTATAAAAGAGTATTGGACTGAGTCTGATAGGACTGCATAAAACTGTCTTAAACGCAGTCAAGAGTAAACCTTAGAAGGAATACACAGCTCTGAAGTTTCATTTCAATTAGATAACTCGATTGTTCTTCCAGCATCCAGCATTGTGTCAGACTCTGTAAGATACATGACAATATAATTTGTTTTCCAGTAAACTGGTGATATTCAGTCAAGTGGATTTCTCATTACCAACTAAACAGCTGATCTGCAGATAAATTATTTTTACAACTGGCAGATTTTAGTGGTAGGTACTTTGTTTATCGCGTGTGACGCGGTATAAATAGGAGAGTACAGTTAGATTGTTATCAACAAAGCTATAATTGAGCATGTGTTCAACTGAATGGTACCCCTCTTCAGATATTCTGGGTTAAACAATGAAATTTTGTTTGATTTTTGTAACTTTGTTAATTTATCATTCTTCCCTCTTTTCCTATGTTCCCAGTGCTGAAAGGTTTCATTGGAATAAGCAATTCCTTTTAAACCAGCGCAGCTGTGATGGGCACGTTCTGTGTTGCAACTCCAGAAACTGAACAAAAGAACACATGGGAGCCCAGGATCGTGTGGAGCTTTTCTTCAGTGAGGTGCCCACATATGCAATAGATAGTGCAATGACGTGCTATTTACATACAAATAACCCATAATGAATTATGTAAACAACAGAATGCTTGATCAAACAATTTATTTATAATATTACTCAAATATTACTGAAATATTTATATTTATACAGAGAGAGAGAGAAAGAGTGCTAAGCAGGGAAGAGAGACATATATTTAATATTTCAGTAATATTTGAGTAATATTGTAAAGTACTGGTTGAAAAGTTTTACACCCCAACCAGACTCAAGGTCTCTGGGTCAATCTGTGTGAATTTTTTCTCTGTAGCACTAAGGGAACTTGATAGAAAGTCTATGGGGTGTTCACTTCCACCACTGATATGTGACAGGACTGAACCTGTACCATAAGGCATGGAGTGACAGACAAGCTTCACTGGACGATGTGGATCATAATGTGTGGCTCCAGTGTCTGATGTCACCATTTCATGTGTCTTCTGGAAGGCCACTTCATACAATTTCTTTGTCCAATGTCCACTGCAAATTCTTACCAATCTGTAGGAATGAGTTCAAAGGGTGGAACACAGTAGCCAGGTTGGGTAAGAACCTGTTATAGTAATCGACAAACCTTAAAAAGGATCACAACTGTGACATGTCCTTTGGTCTTGGGGTATCCAACGCTGCTTGAATTTTCTCAGCACACTTGTGTAATCCTTGTGCATCAATAGTTTTTCACTGTAAGTGATATTTGGTTTAAAGAATTCACACTTGTTGCGTCATGCTCTGAGCTCATTATTTTCTAATCTTTTTAACATTGAGATTTTGGAGGTGTTCTTTGTCATCCTCACTGGTAACACTAAGTGCCTGGGCAGCCCTGCAGTGCCTGGTCCAGAGCTTTCTGCCAGAGTGCAGGTGCAAATACTACCCCATAAGTAATTCTGTTATAGCAATAAAATCCTTTGTGAGAGTTTATGGTGAGAAACACCTGGACTCTTCTCCCATCTCCACCTGCATATATGCCTTAGTTAAGCCCACCTTGCTGAAGTGTTTCCCTCCAGGAATGTTTGCAGAGATATCCTTAACCTGGGCAGAGGTTATTGATTTACTATCAGCACTGGGTTGATAGTGTCCTTAAAATCACCACAGATTCTGACAAACTTATCCTTCTAGGCTACTCTGAACACTGGCGTTACCCATGGACTCCACCCAGCCTTGGAAAGAATGCTTTTGGGTTCCATGTGATCTAACTCACTGGCTGGTTTATAATGGATGGTATAAGGACGGGCTTTGTAAGACTTGGGTGTGACATTCCCATTGAACACTATTCTATCCATGATATGTTAGAGTTTTCTAAAGCCATCCCTGAACACTGCTGTGGCATTGGCCGGTACCTTTCTTAATTGTGTTCAGTTGAATCTGTGCAGGGATTGTAGGGAATGTGGAATGCATATATCAGATGGATGTCCAATCAAGTTGTAGTTGTCTCAGCCAGTCACAACCCCACAATGTTGGTGCTCCTGATCTAACCACATACAAGCCCAATGTGGTTTGTTGGTTGTTGGAGTTCACTGTAATGAGTGGCATTCCTACAGGAGCTATCTTTTCTCCAGTATAATCTCTCAGTTGAATATCTGTAGGCTTCTGTTCAATACCTTTGAAATACCATTTTGAGATCTGACAGAAACATGCCTCTAATTCCATTTTAATTAATTTGCCATTCACTTCTAATATTGCCTATCTCTTCAAGATAAGTCAAGTCAAATCACTTTTTATTGTCATTTTGACCATATTTGCTGAAAAAGTACACAGTATAAACGAGACAATGTTTTTCAGGATCATGGTGCTACATGAAACAGTACAAAAACTACACTGAACTACGTAAAAACAACACAGAAAAAAACTACACTAGACTACAGACCTACTCAGGACTGCATAAGGTGCACAAAACAGTACCAGGCATTACAATAAACAATAAACAAGACAATAGGCACAGTAGAGGGCAGTAAGTTGTTGTCAGTCCAGGCTCTGGGTATTGAGGAGTCTGATAGCTTGGGGGAAGAAACTGTAACATAGTCTAGTCGTGAGAGCCCAAATGCTTCTGTGCCTTTTCCCAGATGGCAGGAGGGAGAAGAGATTGTATGAGGGGTGCATGGGATCCTTCATAATACTGTTTGTTTTGTGGATGCAGCATGTAGTGTAAATATCTGTAATGGCAGGAAGAGAGACCCTGATGATCTTCTCAGCTGACCTCACTATACGCTGCAGGGTCTTGCGATTCAAGATGGTGTAATTTCCGAACCAGGCGGTGATGCAGCTGCTCAGGATGCTCTCAGTACAACCCCTGTAGAATGTGATGAGGATGGGGGGTGTGAGATGGACTTTCCTCAGCCTTTGCAGAAACTAGAGATGCTGCTGGGCTTTCTTTGCTATGGAGCTGGTGTTGAGGGACCAGGTGAGATTCTCCGCCAGGTGAACACCAAGAAATTTGGTGCTCTTAACGATCTCTACTGAGGAGCCATCGATGTTCAGCGGGGCATGGTGCTCTGTGCCCTCCTGAAGTCAACAACCTTCTCTTTTGTTTTGCTGACATTAAGAGACAGGTTGTTGGCTCTGCACCAGTCCGTTAGCCACTGCACCTCCTCTCTGTAAGCTGACTCATCGTTCTTGCTGATGAGATCCACCACGGTGGTGTCATCGGTGAACTTGATGACGTGATTCGAGCTGTGTATTGCTACACAGTCATGAGTCAGCAGAGTGAATAGCAGTGGCCTGAGCACGCAACCCTGGGGAGCTCCCGTGCTCAGTGTGATGGTGTTGGAGATGCTGCTCCCGATCTGGACTGACTGAGGTCTCCCAGTCAGGAAGTCTAGGATCCAGTTGCAGAGGGAGGTGTTCAGGCCCAGTAGGCTCAGCTTTCCAATCAGTTTCTGAGGGATGATTGTGTTGAATGCTGAACTGAAGTCTATGAACAGCATCCGAACATACGTGTCTTTTTTGTCCAGGTGGGTTAGGGTCAGGTGGAGGGTGATGGCAATGGCATCGTCTGTTGAGCAGTTGGGACGGTACGCGAACTGCAGGGGGTCCAGTGAGGGGGGCAGCAGGGTCTTGATGTGCCTCAAGACGAGCCTCTCAAAACACTTCATGATGATGGATGTGAGTGCATCTCAAGCCTACTCAGTCCTCTGTTACTCTCATCATTATCAGATTTTCATCAACAGCATGCAGATTTGTGCTCTTTTTGAAACTGTAACTTGACATTTTATCTTTTCTTCTTCTCCTCTGCAGTCCATTTATTTTTGTCTGTCTATGCTCTTTATATGGACCCCACTTTGTTGCATTTTCTTCAAGTTTTGAATTTACACCTGTAACACATTTTATTTGGCCACTCGGGCTTTTGTTTGCAATTTTGTTCACACTCAATCTCATTCCTGAATCAACTCAATTGCGTCTCTGGCTGCTGTTTCTGTGTGTTATGACACACACATAACCATGCCAACTTCCGGGGTTTAGATGCTCTAACTCTCCTGAATATAGATAGCTGGTGCACTCACATTAAAGATTCAAGACTGTCCTGTTAATTGGCAATCATATTTTGGGTACTTAAAGAGCACCAGTCAGCGTTCAATCGTAAGCCCTACTAGCGATGTTGTCTGATGTTTTTGCACTCAGCTCTCGATCCAGTTCCATAACTCCAGTTCCAGTACTCCAGAATTTGAGTCCAAACCACCCTCCACCAAAGGGTCTTATCTCAGGACGATTGAGCCAGTATGGACTTAGCGAAGTATCAGAGTCAGAGACCAGACACAGCAAAAATATTTCCAGACAGACCTCTGAGAGACATGACTGCTAGGTAGCTGTTGGTTGTGAGGATGAAGCCAGAGTCGTTTGGGAGAGCCAGTTGGCCCTGCTACAGGACCAGTATATCATGCAGCCCTGGAGAGATTCCACGGTGACCTGTGTTCTTACTGTGGCTTCCTCATCCAATGTTCATTCGTGTTCAAACTCCAGACGTCCCGGTTCCCTTCAGAGCAAGGAAGGGTGGACTCCATTGTCTCTCTTCTGACTGGAAGACTCCTGGCCTGGGCCATCATGCATTAGGAAAGAAGGTCAGAGCTTTCAAGGTAGTCATAAGGAAGGTGTTCCATCATCCTGCTGGAGCGAGCCGAGGCTCGGACCGTCTGATGAAGATTCAATAGGGCAGATGTTCGGCAGATGACTTCGCTATTGAGTTTTAGACCTTGGCCCAAGAGAGTGGCTGAAATGGACAGGCCTTGACCACTCTGTACCACCACAGAGTCCAAGATGAACTGAAAGATGCCCTTGCCTTGAGAGAGCCAGTAGAGGACTTAGAAGTTCTGATTGACTGATCCATTTGTCTTGATAATCATCTGGCAGAGCGTAAGTGGAACTACATCAAGAGGTTGAAGAAGGCTAGCACGAGCCCGGCCTCAATGCATCGTAGTTCCACTCCACGATCTTGGACGATGACCAAACTGTCTCCTGCTCAGGATCCGGTCGAGCCTATGTCAAGCCTGTTCTTACAGCGGCTGCATAAGGATCTCCACCGATGAGAGGTTCTGGCGTCGGAGTTGAGGTTGCTGCTATTACAGCGAGGCAGCTGGTCACCTGCGGGCCAAACATTCAAAGCTGTAGCTGTCGGGATAATTGTTAAGACTCTCCAGTACCAGGAGGACTGTGACAGTAGTAGCCACTACTTCCAACCTCACAAATTTTGGAGTCATCCTGAGGGCAGAGATCTCTTGGGGTATGAACCAATGAGAGATAAATGCTTTTTTGAACTCTGGGGAAGCTGGAAATTTCCTGGATTTGGGGACTACCCATCAGCTCGATACACCACTGTAGGAGTTGAGCCAGCCCATGCCGGCAACTGCCAAATCATCTAAGGAACCTCAGGAGTCATCCTCAGAGGAAGGTTCCGGGGTAATTACAGCACCCAAGATGGTAGAAATCCCTTCCGTTGACAAGGATTTGAAAGAGGTCTTCAGCAAGGGTAAGGCCTTGACTCTTCCACTGCACTGACCCGATGACTGTGCAAAAGATAAACCGCCTGGTACTTGTCCTCTGCGGAGTCGATTATACATGCTCTCAGGTTAGAGAGAAGTGCTATGGAGGAGTACATAAAGGAGGCATGTGCCCTGGATTCATTCATCCCTCCACCTCTCCAGCTGGTGCTGGCTTCTTCTTCATACAGGAAAAGGATGGGAGCCTGTGGTCATGTGTTGATTACAGAGGGCTGAATCACATAACAGTCAGGAATCATTACCTTCTTCCACTTGAGATTCTCCACTGGGCAAGAGTATCCTTGAAGATAGGCTTGTGGAGTGCATACAATCTGGTTCACATAAAGGGGGTGATGAGTGGAAGACTTGTAGGTCTTACAGGTGTATGGGATTGAGTGAGATCCGGGATCAGCCATGATGCGATGGCAGAGGAGACTTGATGGGCTGAATGACCTAATTCTGCTCCTATGTCTTATGGTCTTAAGGTCTAAGACAGCATTCAGTACACTGACAGAGGACTATGAGTATCAGGTCGTGCCCTTCAGCCTTGTGAATGTGGCAGTAGTTTTCCAGCCTTTAAAAAAGACTTGCTCCAGGATGTCCTCCATAAGTACACCTTTGTCTATTTGGACAACATCCTAATTTTCTTGAAGCACATGAAAGAGCACGTCACTCATGTCAGGGATATCCTAAAGAGGATCATGGACTTTTTGTCAAGCCAGAGAAGTCCAAATTTCACGTAGCTACCATTTCACTTTTGGGTTTCATCATCTCAAATGGCAATCTCAATATGGACCCTAGTAAGACTCAGGCAGTTGGAGGTTGGCCACAACCCTCCAGTGTGAAACAAGTCTACTTGGACATCATCCTAATTTTCTTGAAGTGCATGGAGACTTCAAGAAAATTATTGAAAGTTCATCGGAAACTTCTGCTCTGTGGAGGTTTTACAGACAGCACTAACCAAGAAATCCCCGGGCCCTTTCGTCTAGAATATCAAGGCGGAAGCTGCTTTTGTAGAGCTCAAACAGCGATTCACGACAATTCCCATTTTGGTCATGCCTAACCCAGACCTTTCCTTCATTGTGGAAGCTGACACCTTGGACATTGGAGTGGGAGCAGTGTTGTCGCAATGGACGGATACCTTTAGGCAATAAACTGCACCCTTGTGTGTTTTTTTAGCGGGTGGCTATCCCTGGTAGAGGTGAACTACAACATTGGGAATAGAAAACTGCTCGTAGTCAAGTTGGTTCTGGAGGAATGGAATTACTGGCTTGAGGGGACCAAGAAGCTTTTTCTTTGTTCCTAGTTCTGTCCAGTCTCCATTTCTTCAATAGGGACATGCATCAAGTATGACCACTCGCCCAAGGGTTGCCAGGACCCTCGAGTTGATTAAGAGACAATATTGGTGGCCTGGAATGGTGATGGATGTCTGTCAATTCATGCCGGCATGCAAGACGTGCATACAGAAGAAAGAGCCCTGCACCCAACCTCAAGGGCTCCTTCACCCTTTACTTGTTCCAGACAGACCATGGCGCACATCTCCATGGACATTGCCACAGGTTTACTCCCTCCAAAGGGAAGACCATTATCATGGTAGTTGTAGATCATTTTTCAGAAGCCTGCAAATTCATCGCTTTGGACAGACTAGCATCTACAGCACAGGCAGTTGAAATTGACCTGCACCAGGTCTTCAAGATCCATGGATTTCCAGTGGACATTGTGTTGGATTGTGGTCCACATCACCCTTTTCGAGGGCTTTCTGTAAGCTAATTGGAGCAACAGTGAGTCTTTCCCTTGAGTTTCACCCACAGCCCAATGGCCAGATGGAATGGGTGAACCAAGATATGGAACAAACCCTAAGATTCCTGGTCTCTGAAAGACCCGCTGAGTGGTGCAACCACTTGATGTGGGCAAAGGTCACCCACAACTCCTTACAGCATTTGGCACATGGAATGTCCCCTTTCAAATATCAATTTGGATATTCTCCATTGCACTTCACTGAGCAGGAGGCTGAGGTTGAGTTTCCTGCAGCTGAAGATCTCATCCGATCCTATAAGAAGAAAAGGACTAGGACAAGCGAGATTTTGTTAGCTTCTACCTGGAAGGTTGAAATAAAGACTAACTACAAGAGAAGCCAGGGACCAGCTTTGCAGAATGGGCAACAGGACTGGCTGTCAACTCAGGATTTGCCTCTCTGAGTGGAGTTCGGGAGATTGGTGCCCAAATTCATTGGACGCTTCAAGATTCTCAGGAAAATAAACCCAGTGGCTTACTCCTTGGAGCTCCATAGGACCCTCAAGATCAATTCCACTTTCCACATTTCCAAATTAAAACGTGTGAAGACCAGCCCTTTAGCCCCACAATCATCAATGCCGCCACCACCAAGGTTTGTCGATGGTGAACAGGTCTTCACCGTGAGAATAATTTTGGATTCACAAACTGTTCAGGGTGTTCAGCAGTTCCTTGTAAACTGGGAAGGATTTTGACCCGAGGAACAGTGCTGGGATCCTAAAAGTCACATCTTGGGTCTGGCTCTCATCTATGACTACAATCATTGTCTCTCTGAGCAGCCAGGACTATCACAAGTTGGCCATAGGGGAGGGGGTCCTGTTATGACATGCCCCCATCTGTGCCATCTTCCAGGGCTCTAACTGTCTGGAATATGGATAGCTGGTGTGGCAACTTTAAAGATCCAGGACTGCCCTGCTAATTGGCAATCATATTTTGGGTGCCAAGAATTGTGTATTTAAAGAGCACCTGAATGGCACCTCAGTGCTCATTCATAAGCCCTATTAATGATATCGTCCAGTGTTTGTTTCGTGCTCAGTTCTCGATCCTGGTTGATACCATGTCTCAATCCTAGACTCAGATTCTCCAGCATTTGGATTGAAGCCATCCTCATCAAGGACTCTCGTCACACATCAATACGGCGAATTCAACTGCTCTTTTAAGTAAGAGTTGTGCTTCGGTTTGGAGCAGTTTTTGAATGCTTCCTTTAAGATTCTGCAAACTAAATGACCTCTCCGTGCATCATTAAGCCAATCTTGAAGTGTCAATGCTTGGACAATTTCTTTAATTCAGCCTTATAAGCTGAAATAGACTTGCTTGCTGTTTGATTTGACTTGTGAAACCTAAGGCATTCTGCAGTCAAGCAGTGGTTTGTCTTCTGCATTGTATTCATGATATCAGCAGAGCTCATTTCAGCTGGTTTGTTTGGAGCAGTTAAATTTCTAAGTGAAGTGTATGCTTTTGTACCTATTGCACTCAGTAACACTGGCACTTGCTTTTCATTTGCTTCAAAATACTTCTCAATTCATCCAGCAACCTGTAATACAACCGAACACACTTACATTATATTTGGTATGTAGCCAGCATTTCTGCTTTTTAAAAATGTAGTATTGTAACCTGAGACTCACTGGTTATGAACCCATGAATTTTGTCTGTTTTCTGCCTTTTTCTTTAACTTGACCATCTCTCTCTCCTAAAGAAATAAAACATGCTGCACTTCAGCAGGAGGGTAGTCATCTCGGATTCATTTTAAATCTTTCTCATTGCCACTGTTATGTCTTGTAACTCCAGAAACAATCAAAAGAGAAACACGGGAGCCCAGAATATTTCTGTACTTCGTTTGTCTTTGGCGAGGTGCTCACATATGACGTAGTGGCATAATAGACAATAGACAATAGACAGCAGGTGCAGGAGTAGGCCATTCAGCCCTTCTAGCCAGCACTGCCATTCACTGTGATCATAACTGATCATACACAATCAGTACCCCATTCCTGCCCTCTCCCTATATCCTTTGACCCTGCTATCTATAAGAGCTCTATCTAACTCTGTCTTGAATGCATCCAGAGACTTGGCCTCCACTGCCTTCTGGAGCAGAGCATTCCACATATCCACCACTCTCTGGGTGAAAAAGTTTTTCCGCATCTCTGTTCTAAATGGCCTACCCCTTATTCTTAAACTGTGGCCTCTAGTTCTGGACTCACCCATCAGCGGGAACATGCTTCCTGCCTCCAATGTGTCCAATCCCTTAATAATCTTATATGTTTCAATCAGATCCCCTCTCATCCTTCTAAAGTCCAGTGTACACAAGCCCAGTCACTCCGATCTTTCAACATATGATAGTCCCGCCATTCCGGGAATTAACCTTGTGAACCTACACTGCACTCCCTCAATAGCAAGAATGTCCTTCCTCAAATTTGGAGACCAAAACTGCACACAATACTCCAGGTGGGGTCTCACCAGGGCCCTGAACAGCTGCAGAAGGACCTCTTTACTCCTATACTCAATTCCTCTTGTTATAAAGGCCAGCATGCCATTAGCTTTCTTCACTGCCTGCTGTACCTGCATGCTTGCTTTCATTAACTGATGTACAAGAACACCTAGATCTCATTGTACTTCCCCTTTTCCTAACTTGACTCCATTTAGATAATAATCTGTCTTCCTGTTCTTGCTACCAAAGTGGATAACCTTACATTTATCCACATTAAACTGCATCTGCCATACATTTGCCCACTCACCCAACCTGTCCAAGTCACCCTGCATTCTCTTAACATCCTCCTGACATTTCACACTGCCACCCAGCTTTGTGTCATTGGCAAATTTGCTAATGTTACTTTTAATCCCTTATATAATGATATATGCTAACATGCCATTGAATTACCTTTTACGTATAACCCATAATGAATTATGTAAACAACAAAGAATACTTAATCCAACAATATATGTATAATATTACTCAAATATTACTGATGTTTTAATATACTTCAGGCCTCTTTCCGTTTTGTTTGATTTCTGGAAGTCAGTGGTTATAGATAGGGAAGCACTATACCTTTGAATTTTTGTTATTGCACATAACCATGTGTGGGAACAACTTTCAAAATCAGTAACAACTCTTGCCGTGGCTACTGGTTTGAGCTGAAACCAGGACCATAAAGATTGGGAGAGTTGACTGGAAGAATTCCCAGTCCTGATTAAATCTCTCCTGTATAGAATTCCACTCTGGATGATGCTGGGCTCTGATGTAAAGGTTGCAGTGACACACACTGCCTAGATTAACAGATGATGGATGACTCCCTGAGCTGCAAACCAGAGTCTGCCTGATCTCATTACATCCAATGTCAGAACAAATCCAAGCTTTGGGGAGGGGGGTGCAGAGGACATCCTCAGAATGGGGTAAAGTAAAGATGATATGCAAAGATTAGATAATTACAGTTACCTTCTAGTGTTGGAAAATAAATCTCCTAAGACATTGCAGGATTCAAACTCATCAGGTAATAAATCACCTTGATGTCAACACAAGATTGATTCATTTCCTCTCCATGCCATTTTTGATCCAGTCTCCCTACCCCTCTGCAGTAAGTAACTGTGCCAAGGGTAATAAAGAAAAAAAGAATGAAGACTAAAGGACGCAGAAGAAGATGAAGAAGGTGAAGTGTGGGAAGGTGTAGGTGACAGATCAGAGGATGAGGGTAAAGCAGTGGATAATGATGAAGAGGTGAAGGATGAAAGAGTAGAAGCTTAAAATGAAGAAGTAGAGAGTAAAAATAGTGGAATGTAGGGTGAAGATGAAAAATTGGATAATGAAGATGAATATGAAGTGGAGGTGAGGATAGGTACCACATCTGTATAAATGAGCACCTCTGTCTTAATTACAGATCTGTGCAAATAGCACCTCTTCATTCTGATTATATATCTGAATAAAAGTACACCACTGTGTCCTAATTACATAAAATGGCACCTCTGCATCCTTATTACACATCTGTATAAATATGTACCTTTGCTTCCTAATTACAGATTTATATAAATCTATGCCTCTATTTCCTAATTGCACTGCTGTAAAAAAATGGGTACCCCAGTGTCCTAATTACATTCGATTGGTTAAAGTTTCATGGCACAATTTACATTTGCGGAGGTCGAATCACTCATCAGCGCAGCCGTGACAGATATAGAAATGTGGAATAAGGGCTTCAGTGAGTGGTCAGCAAGGACTACCAATGAGAGGAGCAAATAAAATTACTCCCAATTCTGATTAATATTCTTAGAGTTCTAACCTTAAATTCCCACTGAGGTTTGAAGAAGATCTCAAATTTGGAATCAGGGTTTACTTCAGAAAATAAATTCAACATAGACAAGGAAATAATGAAATATTTTGTGCTCTAAGTACCTTGGACATGTCACGTTTCAAAGGCCAATGGTGTAGTGAAAACATTGTGCATAATTCAAACCTATCATCACCAAAGTTCAAGGTAAATTTTAGCATCAAAGTACACGTATGTCACCATATACAACACTGAGATTAATTTTCTTGTGGACATACTCAATACATCTATAGAATAATAACCAGATCACATTGGCTTCAGAGACTGAAATCATAAGTTGTGGGAGTTTGTGATGGTTCCTCCATGTTTTGATGGTCTAAGCGAGCATAGACAGCATTGAGCTCATCTGGAAGCAAAACCCTGCTGTCTTCTACGTTGCTTGATTTAACTTTATAAGGAGTTATAATATTCAAGCCCTCCCCGAGTTGTTCAGCATCCTTTATTGATTCAAGTTTAGTCTGGAACTACCACTTCACCCATGAGATAGCTTTCCAGAGACTGTACCTGGACCGCTTGTGATTTCTTTTTTTGTTGGTCCTCAGACTTGAATATCTCTGATCTGGCTCTCAACAAATTTTGGATCTCATGGTTCATCCAGGGCTTCTGACTACGGAAACTCTGAATGATTTTGTGAGGACACACTCGTCTGTAAAGTCCATTAAACCAGGTAACGAGGTCACCACTTAATAGCAGCATGCATTGTAGTGTTTGTTTTAATGCCCAGCCATTGGTTTCCTTCCATTGATATGAACTTGACTTCCTTTAGGTAGTTGGAAAATATAAATGCAAATGATTGAACAACTCTGTAAGTAAAAGAAAAACAATAATGGTTACCACAAAACCACCAGTCCACTAATATGATTGATTCTTGGTTGCCTTCCAATTTGGTTGAGGACAAAACAAGCTCAACTCTGGAGGACAATTGAAGATGGACATTGAGTGAACCATCAACATTCACACTCTGAGAAGCTTCAGCTCAAAGCCTGCGTTTGTTCAGAAAGAAAAGACAGTTATCAAGAGGAAATTGGGTTACGAAGGCCACGGAAGAGACTGCATTATGTAAATGGTGGTTGTTCTAATGGTTATTTTGAGTTCAGGTGTTACATAATAGATCAGATGGTGGAATAATGAAGGTTAGAAGGGGTGAGAGAGTGGGATTCGGCAAGATGGAATATTAAAGTTATGGGGAGTGAATTTCAAAGTAAAATTAAGCTAATAATGACACAAAGATGTATGAGGGTTTTTGGAAGAGAATGGGATTAGATAAAATGGGATATTAACGGGAATCTGCTGGATTCAGATTGAACAAGGTTTAAAGGGAGGCAGGGTTGTTTGCAATTAAAAATTATGTGAGTGAGGGGAGGAGTAGAATTATTCAAATTAGGATTTTCAAGGTCAGGAGAATGAGATTAATTCAGGATAGATATTAAGAGTATGAGAAGATTAGAAACAGAAGAGGTGATACAGGCTAATCTTTAACTTCACTTTTCAGTCCGATCTTTCATTGCTTTGCATTTCAAAAATCTATTGATTTTGGTGTTGATTATTTTCCACAACAAAAGAACACTTTATTAGATGGGAGAGGGCGTACAGGAGTGAGTTATGCCAACTAGTGGAATGGTGCTGCAGCAACAACCTGGCACTCAACGTCACTAAGACGAAAGAGCTGATTGTGGACTTCAGGAAGGGCAAGACGAAGGAACACATACCAATCCTCATAGAGGGATCAGAAGTGGAGAGATTGAACAGCTTCAAATTCCTGGGTGTCAAGATCTCTGAGGATCTAACCTGGTCCCAACATATTAATGTACCATATAACCATATAACAATTACAGCATGGAAACAGGCCATTTCAGCCCTTCTAGTCCATGCCGAAAGCTTACTGTCACCTAGTCCCACCTATCTGCACTCAGCCCATAACCCTCCATTCCTTTCCTGTCCATATACCTATCCAATTTTACTTTAAATGACAAAATCGAACCTGCCTCTACCACTTCTACTGGAAGCTCGTTCCACACAGCTACCACTCTCTGAGTAAAGACGTTCCCCCTGTGTTAGCCTAAACTTTTGCTCCCAACTCATATCCTCTTGTTTGAATCTCCCCTACTCTCAATGGAAAAAACCTATCCACGTCAACTCTATCTATAGCCTCATAATTTTAAATACCTCTATCAAGTCCCCCCTCAACCTTCTATGCTCCAAAGAATAAAGACCTAACTTGTTCAACAATTTCTTTGTAACTTAGGTGTTGAAACCCAGGTAACATTCTAGTAAATCTTCTCTGTACTCTCTCTATTTTGTTGATATCTTTCCTATAATTCGGTGACCAGAACTGTCCATTCCAAATTTGGCCTTGTACAATTTTAACATTACATCCCAACTCCTTTACTCAATGCTCTGATTTATAAAGGCCAGCATACCAAAAGCTTTCTTCACCAACCTATCCACATGAGATTCCACCTTCAGGGAACTATGCACCATTATTCCTAGATCACTCTGTTCTACTGCATTCCTCAATGCCCTACCATTTACCATGTAATTTCTGAGTTGGATGATTAGTTGGATGATCATACTGAATGGTGGTGTGGGCTCGAAGGGCCAAATGGCCTACTCCTGCACCTATTTTCTATGTTTTTATGTATGTCCTATTTTGATTATTCCTCCCAAAATGTAACACCTCACACTTATTAGCATTAAACTCCATCTGCCATCTTTCAGCCCACTCTTTTAACTAGCCTAAATCTCTCTACAAGCTTTGAAAACTTACTTCATTATCCACAACGTCACCTATCTTAGTATCATCTGCATACTTACTAATCCAATTTACCACCCCATTATCCAGATCATTAAAGTATATGACAAACAACATTGGACCCAATACAGATCCCTGAGGCACACCACTAGTCACCGGCCTCCAACCTGCTGAACAGTTATCCGCCACTACTCTCTGGCATCTCCCATCCAGCCACTGTTGAATCCATTTTACTACTTCAATATTAATACCTAACGATTGAACCTTCCTAACTAACTTTCCATGTGGAACCTTGTCAAAGGCCTTACTGAAGTCCATATAGACAACAATGTAGTTATAAAGAAAGCGAGATAGCAGCTATACTTTATTAGGAGTTTGAAGAGATTTGGCATGTCAACAAATACACTCAAAAACTTCTATAGCTGTACTGTGGAGAGGATTCTGACAGGCTGCATCACCGTCTGGTATGGAGGGGCTACTACACATGACCGAAAGAAGCTGCAGAAGGTTGTAAATCTAGTCAGCTCCATCTTGGGCCTACATCTAGCCTACAAAGTACTCAGGACATCTTTAGGGAGCGGTGTCTCAGAAAGTCAGCATCCATTATTAAGGACTTCTAGCACCCAGGGCATGCCCTTTTCTCACTGTTACCATCAGGTAGGAGATACAGAAGCCTGAAGGCACACACTCAGTGATTCAGGAACAGCTTCTTCCCCTCTGCCATCCGATTCCTAAATGGACATTGAAGCTTTGGACACTACCTCACTTTTTTTAATATACAATATTTCTGTTTTTGAACATTTAAAAAAAATCTATTCAATATATGTAATTGATTTACTTGTTTATTCATTATTATGTTTTGTTTTATTTATTATTATTATTATTATTTTCTCTCTCTGCTAGATTATGTATTGCATTGAACTGCTGCTGCTAAGTTAACAAATTTCATGTCCCATGCCAGTGATAATAAACCTGATTCTGATTCTGAAGTAGGATTGAAATAATTCGGATATTAAAGGATATGAGGGATCAAACTTCTAAGTGGCCTTGAATTGGAAGCAGTGTCAACAACAGATTCTGGATCACGGTAAAATGTCCCAATGTGCTCTGAAGAACTAAATATAAAAGAAATAAAGTATGACACTACTACACAAAGTGTTTTAGATGACACAACTAGGGGCTTCTACCTTTCCAGTATCTAGGTGGAAGAATTCCTGTTGATCCAGCATGGATATTTGACTTATGAAAGATCGTTATGAAAGGCTTGATAAGTTTGCCAGAAGTTTTTAGGAGTGTCAAGTTTGGACAAAATGGTAGCAAAGCAGTATAGACACTATTACAGTGCCAGTGGCTTTGGTTCAATTCTGCCGCAGGCTGGAAGAAGTTTATATGTTCACGCCGTGACCATGTCGGTTACCTCTACTTACTCCTCATTCCTCCCGCATTTCAAAGACAGACAGCGCAGCAGATTAATTGGTCACAGGGTGTGTAATTTCGTGGTATGGGCTTATTGAATGAAAAAGGCCTGTTAGTATTTGTATCTCTAAAATAAAACAAAGTGAAAAAGGGAACTTGTAAATGTGATGATTTTGGATTTCCAGAAGCCAGTTGACAAGGCGCCACATGAAAGGTTGCACAAGGTAAGATCTCATGTTATTGGGTATTCTGTTGGCATAGACTGAAGAATAGTTATTTCAAAGAAGACAGTCCAAATAAATGGATCTACTTCAGGTTGCAAGGATGTCGTCAATGCTTTGTTCTTAATTATTTACTATATACTATATGTACATGAAGAATATACATTATAGAGCACCATGGTAGCATAGCAGTTGGCATGATGCAATTACAAGTTGGGCCATTCCAGAGTTTGGAGTTCAATTCCGATGCCATCTGTAATGAGTTACTACATACACTCCATAACCACATGGATTTCCCATTCCCATTCTGATATGTCTATCCATAGCCTCCTCTACTGTCAAGATGAAGCCACACTCAGGTTGGAGGAACAACACCTTATATACCGGCTGGGTAGCCTCCAATCTGATGGCATGAACGTTGACTTCTCTAACTTCCGTTAATGCCCCTCCTCCCCTTCTTACCCCTTCCCTGATATATTTAGTTTTTCTCCCCCTCCTTTTTTTTTCTCTTTTTTTGCCCATCACTCTGCCTGTTCTCCATCTCCCTCTGGTACTCCCCTCCCCCTTTCTTTCTCTGTAGGCCTCCCGTCCCATGATCCTTTCCCCTCTCCAGCTCTGTATCACTTTTGCCAATCACCTTTCTGGCTCTCAGATTCACCCCACCCCCTCCGGTCTTCTCCTATCATTTCGCATTTCCCCCTCCCCCCACTACTTTCAAATCTCTTGCTATCTTTCCTTTCAGTTAGTCCTGATGAAGGGTCTCAGCCCGAAACGTCGACAGTGCTTCTCCCTATTGATGCTGCCTGGCCTGCTGTGTTCCACCAGCATTTTGTGTGTGTTGCTTGAATTTCCAGCATCTGTAAATTTCCTCGTGTTTGGGTTTCCTCCGGGTGCCCTGGTTTCTTCAGAGAAGGAAGAAGTACCACATGAAAAGAAGTACCGGTTAGTAGGTTAAATGGTCATGGTAAACTGTCCTGTGACTGGGTTAGTGTTAAATATGTGGGTTGCTGGGTGGTGTGGCTCGTTGGACTGGAAGGGCCTATTCCATGCTGTAACCCTAAAATAAAATTAATTAAAAAATAAGTAAATAAGAGTGGTGCGAAGTAAAGGTATCCAAGTTTGCTGATGACTTGAAAATAAATGGGAGGGTATGTTGCAATGATGCTATTTGGACTTTGCAACAGGGCAGGTTGAGAGAGTGGGTGAAAACTTGGCTTGATCATGCACTTCAGTAAGAGGAATGGAAAGGCAAACTGTTATCTAAATGAGAAAACCTGTGAATGAGTGAGGTTCAGAAGGATCTAACTGTTCTTGTGCATGAATCGCGAAAAGCACAGTTAGAAAGGTAGTTGGCATGTTGGCCTTTATTGCACAAGGATGGAGATAGGGAGGAGTCGGTATTTTCTTTAGGGTCACACCTAGAGCACTCTGCAGAGTTTTGGCTCCTTATTTAAGGAAGAATATACTTCCTTATATGGAAGGAGATAACTGAGGATGGGGAATCTATGGAATCCTCCCATCTAAAGAGGTGTAAGGATTAGTTCAGTGAGGGTATTTAAAGAGGGGAAGGTACAGTGTTGAAGACCAGGGAAATGAGGACCTTGGGGAGTTGGCAGACAACAGGTGTTGAGGCCCTGATCATATTGGAAACTCAGGATTGGGGGACCAAGCAGCCTGCTCTTGCTCCTAATTTCTTGTTTTCTTGTAGAACAGGAGAGAGAGGGTGAGGTGGAAGTGAGTCATCTGCCCACACCTGTACCCTGTTCCTACAGAGGTAACCTTGCAGAGCAACACTTGGGTATAGATCCTTAGGGGTTAGCTCAGACGCAAAGTTCCTTTATTATCAAAGTACGTATATATTATATGACCTTGATGTATAAAATATAGAAAAAAAGTCCGTCGAACACCCTTTGCACAGAGAAAAGAACACATTATGCCCACCAAAAACCCATGAAGATGAAAAAAACCCTTTAAAAAAGACCGTCAAACACCCAATGTGCAGAGAGAGAAAAAACCCACATCATGCAGACAATAACCACAATCAAATAGCATTCTGCAAAGAGAGTTCAGTGCAGAGCGGAGTCGTGAAGCAGTGGTCTGAACCGGCCCTTTCCCTTGCCTAGGGCCCTGACACCCTGACCTTTTCAATCTGACCCGTCGGGTTCAGTCACCGTGACACCCTCTGAGGCCTGGACCCCACCACCTCGACTCACCCTGCACCCGACCATTCCGATGCGGCCCTGTGCTTGAGCCTCTGTCCAAGCATTGAGTTCAGTCAATTCAGTACGCTCTGGTGCCTCGACCTCATCAGCTCAATTCGGCCTGTAATCAACCTTTCCAATTCAGCACATCATGTAAGTCTCCTGCCAAACAGCGAGTTCAGCCGAATTGGTACGCTTTGGCGCCCGGGCCTTGCCGCCTCGATTCAGCCTTTGACATGGCACTTAAAACAATCGATCCTTGGATCTTACTTGTTCTCCATGATGGGCCCACCACCTCGCCTCACCTCGGTTCTGCCACATTGAATTGCCTTCAAGTCCAAAGGGAAGTTACAGACTATTGCTTGTGTTGATCATTTGCCATGAAAAGTGTGATTAACAAAGTATTTAGTTATTTCCCTTGTTTTGTTGCCACCGGCCAGAAGTGACTGGGGTACAGCAGCAGGAAGAAAAGCCATTTCAGCTGATCCTCTAACAATGACCAGATACTGCAGATGTAAACAGAGTTAATCAGTTGCAGACATACACAACAGGCTAATCATGGAAACATACTGAAGGAGACTTTCATTGACAGATTGAGAAAGATGGGGGTGGACAGAGAAACCCTGGAATGTCAGAAGTTCTGTCAGAATTGTTCAATAGACTCAACAGAAGGGATTCAAACCATGAAATAAGGTCAGAGATTTGGGAGGGGATGGTACATTCAAGATGTTTCTAAAGGAAAGGGGTGACGGTTCACAAAGATGAGGGGGTCAAGCATGATATTTTGATTAGGGTGGGTTTAAGGTAGTATCTGAAGAGAGAGAAATGTTAACACTAGTTAATTGGAAATTAGGTGGTCTATCAAAGCGGCAGTAGGGTTAGGAGCAGGAGGTCATAAATAGAATGAGCTCAGAATGGGCAAAAGTTAAATAGAAGAGAAGCAAGCAAAAAATGTGAGTTCCATGGATTGGCTATGAACTCACTTCACAACATCCATTGTTCCCTGCGGTGGCATCAATGATGGAGGTCATGTCTGCCAGGGCCCTAGTCTGCTGCTGCCAGAATGCTTGGAAGAGAGCACAAAGGGCCATCCTAGCTACCAACTGTGCCTACTATTGCTAGGCCAATCGCCAATGGAACCCAGCTAAACTACTCCACCCTGGGAACCACGTCCGGCTGTTTCCCTGAGATTTGGCCCTGTGCACCAACTACAAGAAGCTCTCCTCCCAGTTTATTGGTTCCTTCAAGATTATCCAAGATGCTAATCCGGTCACTGTCTCCATCTGCCACTATCCCTCAGGATCATACCTACCTTCCACGTGTCCTGCCTCCAGTTTGTCACCTGTAGACCACTCAACTCACCTGAACCTGCACCTCCAGAACTCAAGATGGTGAAGGCATTCCACTGTAGACATTCTGCTATTTGATGGATTCATGTTGCCGTGGATGGTGTGTGCAGTTCCTGGTCAGCTAGGAAGGGTTCAGCCGAGAGGAGAGTTCTTGTGTGCCATCCAGTTTCATCTTCAATATATCGTTCACCGAGGAGTTGCTCCACATCCAGGTTGCTCTGGGCAGTCGGATGCCGGCCATAGGAGTGGGGTTGGGAACAGGCAGGTATCTCCCAGTTTCCACCCAGCTAACAGGAGTCATTTGCCACTCGGTTCCAGCTCATCACCTGCAGCCTATTTAAACCCAGCTGTCATTCAGCCCTTTGTTCACCTATCGAACCAGCTAGCTCCAACCAGTGGCTCCTAGCCTTCAGTTACCTTATTGCCTGTAGTGTTTAGTAATTATTCTCATTTTGTAGCCCCTTGTAGCTTGATAGTTTGCAGCTTTTTAATAAAGTTAGCGTTTATTGCTGAATTGTCTCAGCTGTTCTGCTTTTGGGTCAAGCCTGCTCTATGTTTCCTGACAGGAACAAAGGCTCATCTGGAATATTTGAAAAGAACAAGGCATTGCTTTTGCTGTATTCACTCAGTACCACCCGAACCAATTGTCGATGCTGAACAATCTACAGCTCAGCTGTCTGAGCAGAAATGGACAGGGTTGTCCATCTACAGAGAGGCCTTGACCTCAGTGCTCCACTCCCTGATATCATCAGCTCTACTATGTACTTATCCATCCTGATGGATTCAACAAAAGGCACAATACAACAAACTGGGAGGGGAAGAAGAGAACAGCTTCGTGTCCCTAATCAGCAAACTTTTCATTCTCCGACCATTAATATGCTGATGCTCCTGTTTTGGAGAACACACCTGTCAAGTATACATGCAAGTTCCTGCCAAAGGTGACTGAGTTGTTAGTGAGATATCCCTACATAGAACATTGACCTTTCAGACCTCTTGCTGAGTAATGGATAGTGGCCAGGGGAACCCCAGGTGACAGAGCAGTCAGCAGAGGAATGGGTTGCCAATTCTGAACTTATCAAGTAAGGTGATGCTGCCCTTCCGCATGGATTCTCTCATGTTGCCAGCTGGAAACATCATCCCAAGCTCCTCCAGCAGGTCTGGACCCATCCAACCCTCCCCACAGCTTGGCCAATGTTGGATGGATTGTCAAATATATCAAGGTCCAGTGGAAGTTTCTCTCGCATGCAGTTCACAGAGATTTGTTCATAAGGTAACATAATAGGTGCTGCAGGATGAAGTGTTACAGTTGCAGAGGAAGTGCAGGCCAGGCAGACACTAAAATGCCCAATCATATTGCGATACTCTAGATTGTGAGGAAAACGTCCATTTTATCCTACTAGGGAACCAGTGTAGAAGCTGTCCATGAGCGTCGTGCATTTATGATTTTGCATTTTTGCCCAAAGGCAGAAGGGAGAAGAGAGAATGTCTGGGTTCTTTGATTATGCTGGCTGCCTTACAGAGGCAGCAAGAAGTACAGGCAATGTTCATGGGGCAGAGTGGTCTCCGTGATGTACTGAGCTGTTTCCACAACCTTCTGTAATTTCTTGCATCACGGGCGGAGCAAGTTATCTGCAACTGACTGACCAAATCAATCCAGTGCAGCAAGGTGAACGGGAACTTGGTTCACCTCGATGTATCGGACTGTGTTGGTTAACTTGTCCAGGAGTGCTTGCTGAACTTCTTCATCTCTTGCTCAAGGATCAATTACCAGGGCATTGATTAGGGCAGCTGGAACGGTTAGACTCCAGTGATGGCCTGTCCGAAGCTCTATTACCAAACCCAATGAAGGATGCAACAGCACCAGTGCGGGGACAGGCAAGATTAACAAGGATGTGGTGAGTCCCTGGAATCACTGCCAGGAGTGAGCAGTGGAAGAAGAGTCACAACAGTGTTTAAGAAGGGTTCAGGTGAACACGAATGGTCCAGGTTTAACTGAGTGCTAGAAGACAAGTTTCTAGCATCATGATGGGCCAAATGGCCTGTTTCCATGCTGACTGACTCCATGTTGACAAAAACGGAGAACTATAGTTGTGAGAGGTTGTTGGCTTTGGAACAAATGCAAGTGAGGGGCAATTGCTGAACAGATTACCTGACTTGCACTACCGTAGTTTCCGTTTTCTATTTTCTAATTATGATTTATAATTTAAATTTTTATTATATTTACTTCAATTTGTACTTCAGGGAGCGTGAAGCACAGAAACAAATATCACTGTGATGATTGTACACTCTAGTATCAATTGTTTGGTGACAATAAAGTAAGTAAAGTAAAATTGAAATTAGGTGTACAGAGTACTGAGGACGAACAGGAACTCCTAGTGTCCCTTGGCAGAGAGGTTGATAACAAGGGAACTTACACTGGTGGAAGAATCAAAGGGGATGAAGGTGCCAACTGAAGAACAGTGGGATTTTGTTATTGGGAAGGATTTTGAAGGAAGACATTCTCTGTGTATTTAACAGAGTGTCCACAAAGTTATATCTTACTGCATTGAGGACAGGGAGCTGGGGAACGGGAGTGTCTGTTTAACAAGGACATGTTGGATCTTGCAGTGCTGCGAGTCCTGTGGTTTGATGAATGGTTGAGGCTTCAAGGCATGTGGCATCATGGGTGTGAGAGGTGGTGTGATCAGCTCCTGCAGAGATGCCCAGTAAGTACAGACTGTAAAGGTGAAATTACAGTACACTTGTAAAGGAATCAGCAGAGAAATTGCTCGGTGAATGGAGTTTGAAATAACCAAGAGTAAAAAAGGCAATTGGTGAAGAGACTGAGAGATGAAAGTAGAGAAGGCAGCACAAATAGAAATAAACTGATTTGCTAATGTAGCAAATATTACTTTGTAATATTTCACGACTGTAACTTCACAACCCCAATGTTTCCCCTTAGCAGCTTCTCCAACCAGTGTTTTAGAGAGGATGGGAGTCCTGCTTATTCTCATGCCCAGTGACACTGGCAGCCATTGAGGTGCCTCACCCACTCTCCTGGGAAAGCAGATCCAAACTTTGAGATCGGCATGCATTTGCCATGGTAAACAGAAATGAATAAATAGAAGAGGACTTGAAGACCACTATTTGACCGCCAGAGGATTTCATAACCATGAGTTATTTACCAGACTGGTTGAGACCGGGTTCTTTCTCAGTGCAGTGAGTATTGTGATTGATTACCCATTCCTGTACGACTGAGCACATTGCTGATGATCTTTAATTTTCTTCATCCTGAAGGAAAAGATGTGTGAAACCTTGGAATGACATTAAATTATAAAATAATTTGAACTGCCATCCATTCAAGTTGTGTGCATTTGTCACTGGGGACCACGGTAATCTAGTTCTGTTATCCACCTTCCCATTCCCTACCCGATGTCTCGGTGTTGGCCCTTCATAAAGTTTGAGCCTTCTTTCCCCAAGTGATGACATCAATTACCATGGAGTTCCAGGAGCACTCCAGCTGGTGGAATGGGAAACTTGTGGTCCCAACACAGAAACATTTATCCTGATCCAGGGAGCTCACGTGCCATGCAGGATCTACAGACTGCAATCCAATTCAAAAGTTTTAGGAGTTAGCACCATAAGCACCATAAAATGACCATGAAAGCTGCCAGATAGTTGTAAAAACTTACCCTGCTCACGGTGTGCTTCACTGGAGGAACTTACAAAGTAACAGAACACAAGAACAGGACCTTTTGGCCTAAAACATCCATGTTGGCCATCTTTAATCCCATTTTTCTTCTTAAATCTGCATCAAGTCCCTCCACCTGACAATTCTCCTACAACCCACCTTAGCTCAAAGCTAGGGGCAATTTGCAGTGGCCAACTAACTTACCATCCCAGCGTTTCTTTGTGAAAGGAAATTGTAGTCCCCAGAATAACTCAGACAGTCACAGAGAGAATGTGCAAACTTCACACAGACAGTACCTGAGGTTAGAATTGAACTCAGCTCCGTGTATCTGTGGGGCAGAAGCACTAGTCACAATGTTTCCCAACCTTCTTTACCATACAAGTACTTCCACTCCCACTGCATGGAGATGGCCTGTCACTGCTGTCATCTGATGTGGCTCCTGTTGGAACATAGAAGATTAAGAGGAGATTTGATCGAGGTATACAAAATTATGAGGGGTATAGATAGGGTAAAAACAAGCAGGGTTTTTCCACTGAGGTTGGGTGGGACTGCAACCACAGGTCATCGGTTAAGGGTGAAAGGTGAAATGTTTAGGGGGAACATGAGTGGAAATTTCTTCACTCAGAAGGCTGTGAGAATGTGGAATGAGCTGCTAACACAGTGGTGCATGTAAGCTCAATTTCAATGTTTAAGAGAAGTTTGGGAGGGTATTTGGATGGTAGGAGAGGGGGAGGGCTATGGTCCAGGTGCGGGTCAATGGGCATAGGTAGTTTAAACAGTTCAGCACGGACTAGATGGGCCAAATGTCCTGTTTCTGTGCTGTATTTTTCTATGACTCTATGTCCTGCATCCACATATTTATACGGTAAGTGTGCAAGGCTAGAACAGCGAACACTTGTAGGCAAATTGCCCATGAGACAACATTGCAATAAGTTCACATTCACATTATCTATCAGTGAGAGCAGCAGCAGCGGACGCTGTGGGTACTTTGGTAGCTTGTTTTGGTTTACTATCATCATGCCTATCACCCAGACAAATCATTTCACAACATAGAGGAAGTGCATCAAGGCAGTATGAAAATATAAGCAGTAATAGAACACAGACCACAAAGTTACACTTACAGAGAAAGTGCAGCACGAGGAGACAGAAAGGTTTGAGGGCCATGATGAGGTAGATTCTGAGATCAATTGTTCACCTTTTTCAGACAAGGCGCTTATTCAAGAATCTTTTTAAAGCAGGATGGAAGCTTGGTGGTGAGTGTTTTTTAGGTTTTGTATCTTTGCCCAATAGAAAGTGGCAGAAGAGAGAATGCCCTGGGAAAGAGAGTTGTGCAGCTTTGATTGTGTTGGCTGCTTGCCCAAGTCAGTGTAAAGTGTAGACAGGAAGTTCCAGTTGCGTTCCACTGCCTTGGAACAGAGACATATCTTTGGGTCTTTTGCATTAAGATGAAGTTGCAAGTGTACGTGGAGCACTCAGCCAACAAGCAAATTCAAGAATTTGATCAAATTTTGATGATGAGACATCTATCAGCCCCAAAGAGTGTCAACGGGTGGATGCTCTAACTCAGATGAAATTTTATGCTAGTCGTGAAATGGAAAATATGATTAGAATCAATTCTAAATAGTTTTTGGCAATGAAGTATAACCCTGAATTGGCCTGGGCCTTTTGATAAATTAACTTTTTAATTTAAATCCATGTATGGAAATGTAATCCAATTATAGGTCATGGCACTATGCAGAAATGTTATTACATTAGAAACCAACACCTCCTCTAAGTAATGGTAGTGTGATATGCAAAATGACAAGAACTGTGTAATCAATTTAGAATAATGATATTAGACATTCTACTTAGTTTATGAACATTCTCTGATATCTTAACTAACATTGTTAAAACTACTAGTGTGGTAATGGTTAATGTGTTAAACAACTTATTAAATCCTGTTTTCACATTTGTCCTGTGACAGGAAGAGTATATCATGTGACAGGAAGTTGTTTGATCATGTGTATAGAAGGAGTTTTTTGGGGTTACAATAATGATGTGGATTTCTGTCTTGGGGTTGGTAAAAAGAACCATAAACAGATATGATGCTTTTTGTATTTGTTGTTCCTTTGAACCCAGAGCAACTGAAAGAATGTGAGAATGCTTTTGTTTGAGAACTGTTTACTTCTTAGTTCCATTCCTTTTGAGCCATTGTTAAGAGTGGTAGTAAGGGATAGTGATAATTCTTACATTTGCTGTTGCCAGAGACACAAACACTTACTAAAGGACTATGAAAATTGTTTGCTTAATAGGGCAAGCATCTTTTCCCTTGTTACTAATTGCTTAATGAAACAATTTTCTTAAACATTGATTGGATCACATTGTATTGTAATAAGATGATGTTTTGCAGTAGTAACCAAATAAATCTCAAAGATTTGACCTTGCAATATGGATTAATTAGTATTATTTCATTATGTTGTGTGTAAGTGGGTCAGACTATAGCACTGATCATCTCTGGGTGAAATCAAACCTACTGGGCAATTAAACCAGGTACTGCGCCTGAGTGCTTCTGATCTCTGGCATACTGGACCATTGTCCATGCAAGTCATTTCTGTCCTTCCCAACATAGACTGGAGTTTAAAGGTGTAACCTACAGTCTTTACTCAAAAGTCACAGCAAGTAAGGAGGTGAACGCAACAAAACGTGAATGCATGTCTCTGTTCTTGTTGATGTATTGATGAAAACATCTGCAGGATTTATATTCTACAGGAGAGGACGCTTTCCTGCTCATTTCCTCCTTATTTCCCTGTTGCTTGCAGCTTTTCATTTTCATGTCACTCCTATGACTGAGCATTGTATATGGGCAGTGAATTGTTCAAACAAAAGTATTTCTCCTTGCCTTCCTGGCAGCTTCCGGGTGGCTGCTGTGGGCAGGGTTCTTTGCCTTTCCTACACAGAACTTGGCAACGGTAAGAGTTAAGTGTTTAAGTCCCAGAATTAAAAGTAACATAGTTAAGTAGGATGGAGTTTATATACGTAAAAAAATACCAGCATCAGTTATGGCTGCCGTGGAACTACCAGATTGTCATAAAAATCCATCTGGTTCAGTTAAGGACTAATTGGATTGCATTTCTAAAGAGGTGATGGACTGACTGGCTATCATGTGGCACTATTCCAAGATTCTATGATTGAAGATTAATCTCCTGGACACATTTAGAAGCAAATTGAGAGAAAAATCAAACCTGTGACTAACAGCTGAGCTGCAATTTATCTAATGGGTAATGCAAACTCTGGATCTGCTACTGAGCTCATGCGATTAACCCAGCGGTTTGTGGGTATTGTCATTACGGGTGGATTCACATAACCAATGGTATCAGGGTGTGGTTGAATCTCAGAAGCTATTTGTCCCATTGAGTCTGCTTTGGTTCAGTCAGCCAATTAATCCCATTTTCCCTATTTACCCCAAATCCCTTCATGCACATGTCCACACTCCAGAACCCCTTTTTTATTGGATTAGAATCCACCAAACTATCAGTCAGTACATTCAAAATCTGAGTTACACCTTAGAGAAAATAAATGCTTTTGCCAAAATCAAACTGATGTTGGCTGGTTATCAGCTCTTAACTCTCTATTTTATCCAGTTATTCAAATCCTCAGATTTTAAATATATCTACCAGATATCCATGTAACTGGCTCTGTTCTAAGGGCAACAGCCCCAGCTTCTAGAGTTTATTTTTACAAAATTACAATCCTTCTTCCCTAGGTCCAGTCTAGTGAATTACTTCTGAACTCTCTCCAAAGTCTTCACCTCCTTGTTAACGCAAACATGAGGAAATCTGCAGATGCTGGAAATTCAAGCAACACAAACATCCTGGCCTGCTACGTTCCACCAGCATTTTGTGTATGTTACCCCCTTGTTCAGATGGTTTCCCAGAAACGGGCCCAAAATTCCAGCTCTGTCGGAACTAGCGATTTGTAAAGGTTTCATGTGATTTCCTGGCTTTTACACCATGTCCAAATTTAAAGTTTTTAGATTACAACATACTTTGGAAATCTATCTTACTGTTAATTTGCTTGCACAGATCATTGTCTTTTTCCTTGTACCCCCCTGTAAAATGTTTAGTTATGGGATATTGTTTTACCTCTCTCTTCATGGAAAGATTTGCCCACTTACAATATCTGCACTCAACTTTACCCGTCAACAGTCTGCCATTTCTTTTGGGCAGCCATCTGAAGACCATCACTTCTATTTTGTTCTCAGATATCCAAGTCTTAGGTCAGCAAATAATTTCAGAATTGTATCTTGAACCTCAAGTGCAAGGTATTAATGTGACAAATCCCAATGCTGAGCCCTGGAAACTTCACCATACACCTCTCCTGGTCTAAGAAAGTGTCATTAACCACAACTGTTGAATAATTCTTATAAAATATATCCATACTGATTTATCCTGTGCACTTCCACTTTGTGAATTAGTCTTATTGAACGTGCATCCAATGTGCAAATCTTCTACACTTCAGTCTCCTGTCTTTTCAGGAACATTATCAACAACTAAGTCAAGTTAATCAGGAATAATTTTCCTTGAACATTTCTGCGTTGGATCCTTTATCTGTTTCTTCCTGAACTTTTGATAGCTGGGACCACCTCTGTTTCCAAGGGGACTGGGATGGCGATGGGCAACAACATCCCTGACTTCCCTCAGCAAACCAGAGAACAGTTCAGTCCATGTCTCCACTGGACATGATGCCAAATTAAACTAATCCCTTCTGTCTGATCCATATTAGACCATAAAACACTGGAGCAGAATTAGGCCATTTGGCCCATTGGGTCTGCTCCACCATTTCATCATGGCTGATCTATTTTCCTCTCAACCCCAATTTCCCACCTTCTCTCTGTATCCCTTTATGCCCTGAATAATCCAGAATTTATCAACCTCTGTATTAAATATACCCAATGACAGGCCTCCACAGACACCTGTGGCAATAAATTCCACAGATTCGTCACTCTCTGGCTAAAGAGGTTCCTCCTCATCTGCATTCTAAACTGATGTCTCTCTCGTTTCAGGCTGTGTACCCTGATTTTAAACATCCTCTCCAAATCTACTCATTTGAGGCCTTTTAACATTTGATAGATTTCACTGAGATCCCCCCCTTATGCTTCTGAATTCCAGTGAGTACAGGCCCAGAGCCATCAAACACTCATATAATAAGCCTTTCAATATCGGAATCATTTTCGTGAACCTCCTTTGAATTCTCTCCAATGAATCCACATCCTTTCTTAGATTCCTCTATTTCCTGCACATTCATGTACCTATTTAAAAGCCCCCTTCAAAGCCACCATTGTATGTACTTTAATGGAGCAGCCAGAACTACACACTATATCCAAGTGCAGCCTAACCATGCTTTTCCACAGCTTCAGTATGACTTTTTGACTCTTGAACTCACTGCCTTGCCTAATGAAGGCCAGCGTGCCTTCCTGACCATTTTATCTGCTTGTGTTGTTACTTTCGTAGTCCTGGGGAATTCCCCTGTAGTGACGATTGCCTGTACATTCTCCTTGCCAATCTTTTTGACTCTTTCAAAAAGAAGGTGGTTTGGGGACATGAATGGAAACTGTCCTCTGAGCAGTCTGTGCTTGAAAGGAACAGAATAGCATTGGACTTGTTGAGAATCATTCAGTTTTGCAACCACTAGCACATTTTCATTGTAATGTACTGATGTGAATGAGTATTACTGTGAAGGATATCCAATTGAATTGTAAAGAGTTAGCATAGACATAGGAGGCTGAGTGGCCTGTTTCTGTGCTGTACCAATCTGCAGTTGAGGCCACATGATGTTTTCTCCTTTTCAACGTTAGCAGATTTCTTTCTCTGAAGGACCATTGAACTATTTGTGATTCTAAGACAGTTGAAAGGCTTCTTGGTCACTTTTACTGATTGAAGTATTTTAAGGTTCAAATTTTAAAACTAAGTTGAAATTCTTGAGGTACTTGCTCCTGAACTTCGGCGGCTTATCAGATCCTTCATTTCAATGTGGGATCAAAAGAGCTTTGCTGGTGAAAATTCTGGAAGGCTTCAGATTTGTTATGAGAATGGATGGTAGTGAGTGTATTCAATGGATCAAAACCAATCAATCAGGTCAGCCTCAGTCTTGCCGATGATGCACAGAGTGGTTGTTCGTTAGTCATGGTCTGAGTTAATGAGGAGTTCTGCCCCATAATGAGTCAGCATCATCCAGAAAAGTGGAAGCAGTAATTGTGGAGCACTGGACTTCTGTTACTGTTATTATCCTGTTACTGTTTTCATTAAGTGTTTTACTCTCATACGCTGCAGTCTGCAGCTGATTATTAGATCTTTGTGTCATCTACAGGATTCAATAACTGCTTCCCTCTGCCTATAAATTGAACTTCCAGGGGGACTCATTCAAATAATGGTGATGGATAAACTGAAGGGTGAATTGATAAAAACCATCAATTCGTCTGATTAATGCAGACTTGCAATGTTACAAATATACAACATCATGCTCCTTTTCCCGTCAATGTTCCTGGCGTGCATCCCAACAATCCGTTATTAAATTTGGGCAAGGGCCTTTGGGGTATGATCCAACACATCTGGCCGATGTAATAGGTCCCATAGCTCTATATGAAATAAGAGCTTACTATTCATACTTATCCCACCATCACTCTCACTGTTATAGTTTTTGCCATTTTGGGGAGCTTGCTTTGCACAAATTGACAACTGTGTTTCCTGTCTTGCAACAGCCATACACTTAAGATAAAAAGGACTATGTTGCAAAGGAGTTTGGAATGACTTAATAGATAATATGAAAGTCTGTGGCAGGAGCTGTTTATTCCCTTTCATTTTAATGCCAGAAAGTGGCCAGAGGGGGGCAGCAAATAACCTCCCACAAACATTACCTGTTCTGAATGTTGTTGAGCAGATTTTTTGCGGTGCTCTCTCTCCATTCATCCTGTCTTTGCTCCTGTTACATCTGGTTAGCACACGCACAGAGACTACCTCACCGTGCAGGAAAAAGAGCAAGAAAGGGAGGAAGAAAGATTGTGGCAAGAAAAAAAGAAAGTGTAATGGATGGGACAGCGGATGTGTGGGAAGGAGAAGGAAAAGAATGAGAGGTCGAGGGTGAAAAATGTAGGGCGGATAGAGGCAGAAAGGACTGAAAGTGAGCGTAAGTAAAAGGATCGCAAGAAGGAGAGAGGGAGTGAGAAAAAGGAGAGAGAATCCATGAAATGCCAACGAGACATCAGCAAAGCAAGCATAATGTTAAAGCATTGGTATGTTTTACCGTTGAAGCTGAGCTGTGATCCAGTTAGGGTGCACCTTTGTTAAGATTGGGAACTCTTGATTAGAGGTGGGCTGCCTTCCAGTATCAGTATGCCAAACATGGCTTCTCGAACACTAGGTGGTTATTGCAGATTAAGTGTTACATACTTGACCTGCAAAAAAAAAGAGATGATATCTCTGAAATTATGTCCACAATTTTGTGCCATTTGTCTTGTTTCCAGCAGCAACTGCATTCTGTAACCCTCTACCCAGTTTCAGTACCAGTTTTTATCAAAGCTGCTGAATCTGTTTAGGTTGGCAAAGGGACTTATTCAGAGTGGGAAAACAAATCCAAATATAAACAAGTGCCAGCTGGCCGCAGAAGGATTTTGCAGCCTCTTTGTACTTTAAATAACATCCTTTTGCAGTCTTTAGAGATAGTCTAAATTAGGATATAGTGTAAAATATATGAAGAGAGAAAGGCAGGTGAAACGTGATAAGAGTCAACTGGGAGATGCTAAAGGTGAATTTTATGGGGGGGGGGGGAAGGAAGTGATGAGTTTGGGAGGGTGATCTAGTTTATACATCTGGGTAGAGCTGCCCACTCATAATTGCCCTTTAAACCAACTTGCTTGCTGAAACACTGAAGACGGCAGGAGGGTTGATTAGAGGAGGGAAGACAAAAAGCTAGTCCCATTTGCCTGTGTGTGGTCCATACCCCTCTAAACCAGGGCTTCCCAACCTTTTTATGCCATGGACCAATACTATTAATCAGGAGCTCTGTTGACACCAGGTTAGAGTCTAAACCAGTCCTATCCAGGTATCTCTCCAAGTGCCTTTTAAACGTTGTTTCCGTACCTGTGTCAGATACTTCCTCTAACAACTTATTCCATATACTAACCACTCTTTGGAGTGTAATTATTACCTTTCAGGTCTTAGTGAATCTCTTCCCTCTCACCTTAAACATATGGTATGTTCTCTAGTTTTTGATTTCCCAGCATTACCTTAAACACCATAGGGAGGTGCATAAAATTATGAGAGGTATCATGACAGGGTGAATATGCATAGTCTTTATAAAGAGATAATGGGATAAAGGCTGTGTGTATTCAGCCTCCCTACACTCTTCGTGATCTAATACACCTATATAGGTGAATTCCTCATTCTCCTATTTTCCAAGTCCTAGCCTGTTGAACCTCTCCCCATAACTCAGAGTCTGGAGACAGAAAAGTAAACAGGAGGGTGTGAGTGCAGTTAGCACTGTTGCTTCACCTGCTCGACTTGATTTGATTCTGAGTCTGCGCTGTCTGTGTGGAGTTTACACGTTCTTCCCGTGATCATGTGGTTCTCCTTTGGGTGCTCCAGTTCCTTCCCATATCCAGAAGGTGCGTCGGGAGGCTAGTTGCCGCTCATGTAGGTGGGTGGCAGGAAAATTGGTGGGTAGGGCATGCGGACACAGTAGGGTGGGGGGAATGGACAGATGAGAAGGCTCTAAAAGTTAGCATTGATTCCATGGGCTGAACAGCCTCCTTCCTCGTTGTCAGAAAATATGAGAAATAATAAATTAACTTGTGAAAAGAAGGGAAGGGAGCCGGGGAGGAAATTGAGAAAGTGAGGAGATGGGGAACCAGGAAGAGAGCACGTGGAGCTTACAATGTGCTTTAGAGAACTGTGGTCTGGAACTGGCCTGGTGTCTGTAAAGTATTTTGCTGGATTTATTGAAACAACCTTTAGAATGTTAAGTGCAAGTTGCTGATTTCAGCCATGACAGATGGTTTAATTTCACATCATCCCATTGCTCCTCTTAAATACAACTTTATACAACCAAAGCTTTGTGAAATTCTGAGAGGTTTAATGTGGATTTTCCAAATTATTGCAGTATTTAAGCTTTTAGTCTTCTCTTTCCACACACCAAGGATGTGAAATAATAACTCGTGTTTTCTATCAAGCAACATGCTCAAAACAATGCTGGCAGAAAACTGAGGCGACTGAATTGTCAATGTGCAAAGCCTCAAATAATAGAACAATTAGATAATATGTCATTTGTCAGTGTGAGTTTGTTAGATGCAGAGAAAAAAATAGGTAGATGAGGCACCTTCATTGATGCAGGCAGAGCTAACTAACCTGGGTGTAAAAATGGCGGGGGGGGGGGGGGCAGCCAAGCATCCATCAGTTTAGAACTATAGAACATTACAGCACAGAAACAGGCCTTTTGGCCCTTCTTGGCTGTGCCGAACCATTTTTCTGCCTAATCCCACTGACCTACACCTGGCCCATATCCCTCCATACACCTCTCATCCATGTACCCATCCAAGTTTTTTCTTACATGTTAAAAGTGAGCCCGCATTTACCACTTCATCTGGCAGCTCATTCCACACTCCCACCACTGTCTGTGTGAAGAAGCCTCCCCCTAATGTTCCCTTTAAACTTTTTCCCCTTCACCCTTAACCCATGTCCTCTGGTTTTTTTTCTCCCTTAGCCTCAGTGGAAAAAGCCTGCCTGCATTCACTCTATCTATGCCCATCATAATTTTATATACCTCTATCAAGCCTCCCCTCATTCTTCTACGCTCCAGGGAATAATGTCCTGACCTATTCAACCTTTCTCTGTTACTCAGTTTCTCAAGTCTTGGCAACATCCTTGTAAACCTTCTCTGCACTCTTTCAACCTTATTAATATTCCTCCTGTAATTTGGTGACCAAAACTGTACACAATGCTCCAAATTCGGCCTCACCAATGCCTTATACAACCTCATCATAACATTCCAACTCTTATACCCAATACTTTGATTGATAAAGGCCAATGTACTAAAAGCTCTCTTTACTACCTTATCTACTTGTGATGCCACTTTTAGGAAATTTTGCATCTGTATTCCTAGATCCCTCTGTTTTTCTGCACTCCTTAGTGTCCTACCATTTACCTTGTATGATCTACCTTGGTTTGTCCTTCCAAAGTGCAATACCTCACACTTATCTGTATTAAACTCCATCTGCCATTTTTCAGCCCATTTTTCCAGCTGGTCTAAATCCCTCTGCAAGCTTTGAAAATATTCTTCACTGTCCACTACACCTCCAATCTTTGTATCACCAGCAAATTTGCTGATCCAATTTGCCACATTATCATCCAGATCGTTGATATAGTTTGTTGGATAAAATACTCCCAGCAACTACTGTACATGCTGATTAAAATGTTTCTGGGATCCAGAGAATATTTCCACCACAACTCTAAACAAACTGAGAGAAAACTATCCACAGCCACCTCCATTTGTATAAAACCTTCAGTCCAGTACCCATCCCAAGCACCCTGTGCCCACACTCTCAAAGAAATATTGACACAAGAAGATGACGGGAAGGTTTGGTGAGAGAGGTAGGTTTGAAAGTCTGTATTTAAAGAAGAGAGGGTAAAAGAGACAGAGTGTAAGTAAGGGCACTAAGGAGCCCAGGGCTTTAGTCGATGACATCAAGACTATAGCAGTGGAGGAATAATTAAAAGTAGGTTGTGTTTCTGGTGATATAACGTTGAAAGGTAGTGGCCAGGAGTGTGCTGGGCAAGTGAGGTCTATATGTAAAGAGATAAAGGATTCAGTAGCAAATGGGAGGTGGAGTCTATGAGAGCTTTAGAGGTTGTAACAATGGGTCTCAGTCATAGCCCTGTGGTCCAGAGCACAATTAGGCTCAAAGGTTGTCATCAAAATGATCAAGAGTTCAGTCAGTTTTGGACAGTTGGTAGGAAAAGGGACGGAGATGGTGGCTAAGGAACCAAGATTGTGATGGAGACCCAAGTCTTCTGAATATGTTTGGAGGAAACTCCTGCTCATCCAGTATCAGGCGTTGGACAAATTCAGCAACGGTTCAGACATGCTA